>NC_062536.1:22367112-22369612 GCF_022655615.1 Tachysurus fulvidraco
GATCAGCTGCTTTTGGACGAGGGCAGGGTCAGGTGTGGACAGAGGAGCTTCAGTGTAGAGGAAACGAATCTGAGATTTTCTTCTGTCCATCATCATCTTCACTTAAACAGTCAACCTGTTCCCATGACAACGATGTGGGATTAATATGTTCTGGTTAAGTGTCATGATGTAACTTCTGTTTAAATACAGACCACATAGCTGTTAATCAAAGTTTAAGGTGCCTGTTTTAATGTTCCTCTTTCACTGAGCTCTCGGCTGTTTGTTCAGGTCACACAGAGGCTCGGCTGGTGAACGGACCGGACTCCTGTTCTGGTCGAGTGGAGCTCCTGTACCGCGGTGTGTGGGGCACAGTTTGTGCTGTAAGCTGGGATATGAGAGCTGCAGATGTTCTGTGTGCACAGCTGGATTGTGGGAGTGCTGTGGCTGTGGTGAAGGTGGACTGGTTTGGGGAGGGGAGTAACCACATCTGGGCTGATGTGTTTGATTGTCAGGGGAAGGAGACACACCTATCACAATGTGGTGTCTCATCATGGAGTCGAGCTGCGTGCTCTCATAAACATGACGCTGGAGTCATCTGTAATGGTGAGATATTAACATCACATACACCAGGTTACTGAATAAAGTCAGAGTTCATTACAATATTTAAATGAGCTTCTTCTGCTTCAGGATCCTCTGTGGCGCTTCATGAGAGGCGAGTGCGGTTGTCTGGAGGGAGCGAGTGTCAGGGGGAGGTGGAGATTTATTTCAGGCAGGACTGGAGGAAAGTTCTCCTGGACTCGTGGAGTCTGTCTGAGGCGTCTGTGCTCTGCAGACAGCTGGGCTGTGGCTCTGTGCTGAACTACCGCTCCTCTCCATCCACCACTGAACACAAACACATGTGTGTAACAGGTTTCAGCTGCTCTGGGAGTGAAGATCATCTGGGGAACTGCAGCAGTGCACAAGCTGAACCTGTCAACTGCAGCTCCGGTGAACAGCTCTACATCACCTGCTCAGGTAAACACCCACAAATAAAAAAACTATTAATGAAAGTAATAAGTATCTTAAAATTGTAAAATATATATTTTTAAATATACAGACACTTCAATTTTGTATGAAATTATATTATTTACATTATTTAATTTGTTATTTAAAAAAATGTTATCCAGTCCGAGAGTCCATCAGGCTGGTTGGTTCTGGGGGAGACTGTGCAGGAAGGCTGGAGGTTTTCCACAGCGGTTCGTGGGGGACTGTGTGTGATGACTCGTGGGGTATTGAGGATGTTCAGGTGGTGTTGTTGGAAAAAAATCTTAGTAGAAATAATTAAAATATTATTCCTTACAATACTATAACCAAAGTAAAGTATTAGGCCTTGCAAAATATTACAATTGCTGTCATAAGACATATGTAGGTGATGTGGTAGGCCAAAGATGTTTATTGCAACCAGATTCGGGGCTGTTAGGCCTAGTCAGTCTGAGCACATTTGTAATAACAACTTGTTATGTAGAAGGGAAAATACCATTGTTCCCAGACCTTAGCTCATAAATTGTTATGGAAAATGAAGAACACCATGGTTCTCAGACCTTGGTCCATAGCAATAACATGTTATGTAGAATGAAAAAAACAGTGGTCCACAGACCTAGGCACTGAGAACTAAAGGAAGGAAAATCCATATATGGGCATGTGGTGCTCATAAACTTGTTGTGCAGACTGAAGAAGGCCCAGGTGTTTAGTCTGAGGTCATGAAAAATAAGGGAAGGAAAATCCATAAATGGGCATATGGGTGAAAGGTAATGGGAAATAAGGGGAAATTGGGTCAGTGTATTTAGAAAACATAGGAGATGATTCCGGTAAATAAGGTGATATGGCACCTGGGCTCCTAGGAGCGCCAGGGTATATATTGAGAAGATATCTGAGGTTTTTTTTTGGTTCTTTGGGGGCGAAGGTGTGTGTGCGTGTGGGGGCGCGTGCGCACGCACGCGGGCGCGTGCCCGTGTCCGCGGGTCAAGGTGGGTGGTTTTTATTTTTGCAAGGACGTCGCGAGAGTTCTTGTTTTTCTTGATTGATTTTGCATGACATGCTCTTTTTGGGGGTTTTCATTTGTTACTTTGAATTTGGCAATTTGCTACTTTTAATTTGGCAATTTGTTACTTTTAATTTGGCAATTTGATACTTTGAATTTGGCAATTTGTTACTTTGAATTTGGCAAATTATAATTTGTTGGCTGATTGACCATAATAAAGAAGTTTGCTCATTCTCATCCAGGTCTGAGGAGTTTTCTCAGTATTTTTGTAGTAATTATAGAGTTAACAGTGAAATTTAACTAAAGGCCTAAGAGAAGAGATCACCCTGTGATGTGTCGACTTGGAGACCGGCTCTGAGTTCCGACAGTGTGCAGACAGCTGCAGTGTGGAGAGGCCCTCAGTAACCACATACCAGCCTGGTTTGGTCCTGGAACTGGGTCCATATTGCTGAATGAGGTGGAGTGTGAGGGGAACGAGACGTCCCTGTGGAACTGCAGATA
>NC_062536.1:22374612-22432112 GCF_022655615.1 Tachysurus fulvidraco
TGTACAGGTGCATCCCTCCTCTGTGTGTGTGTGCACGCGTGCTCATGTGTGAGATGGTTCCCTTGTATTTATGACAAATAATTAAAAAGAAAAAAATTGTATTTGTGTATTTTAGTGAATAGATCTCAAGAAAAAATTAGTCCCAATAAACCATGGTGGTTACTATATGTCCTGATAAATACTTTAATCTGTGTGGTTCAGGAATGGGAGCATGGGTCTATGTCTGTCTGTTTGTGTGTGTGTGTGTGTGTGTGTGTGTGTGTGTGTGTGTGTGTGTGTGTGTGTGTGTGTGTGTGTGTGTATGGGACTGCTTCCCTGGACCTGGCCGATGATTTTTTTGAAACAGCGGTTTCGGGTGATGTTTGAACTGAAGCGCACAGGTCTACTTTGTCTGATTTCCTGTAAAGGTGCATCCCTCCTCTCTCTCTCTCTCTCTCTCTCTCTCTCTCTCTCTGTGTGTGTGTGTGTGTGTGTGTGTGTGTGTGTGTGTGTGTGTGTGTGCGTGTGTGTGTGCACGCTAATATGTGTGTAAGATAGTGAGGTGGTGCCTGTGTATTTATGACAAATAATTAAAAAGATAAAATTTGTATGTGTGTATTTTAGTGAATGGATCTCAAGAAAAAATGAGTCCCCATAAACCATGATGGTTACTGTGTGTCCTGATAAATAATTTAATCTGTGTGGTTCAGGAATGGGAGCATGGGTCTATGTCTGTCTGTTTGTGTTTGTGTTGTGTGTGTGTGCGGGTGTGTGTGTGTATGTCTCTGTGAGTGTGAGTGTGTGTGTGTGTGTGTGTGTGCTTTTCCGCAATAAAAATCACCTAAACGTCTAAGATTTTTTAGGGGTGTCTGTGTGTGTGTGTGTGTGTGTGTGTGTGTGTGTGTGTGTGTGTGTGTCTGCTTTCCTGGACAGGTGCATCTTCCCTCTCTCTGTATGTATGTGTGTGTCTGTGTGTGTGAGTGTGTGTGTGTGTGTGTATGTATGATTGTGTACATGTGTGTGTGTGTGTGTGTGTGTGAATGTATGAATTTTTGTGAGTGTGTGTGTTTTTGTATGTATGATTGTGTACACATGCATTTGTGTGTATGTATAAGTTCTTGCTTGTGTGTATGTGTGTGTATGTATAAGTGTGTGTGTGCGTTTGTGTTTGTATGTGTGTGTGTGAGAGAGAGAGAGAGAGAGAGAGAGAGAGAGAGAGAGAGTTTGTGTATGTGTATGTGTCTGTATGTGTGTGTGTGAGAGAGAGAGAGTTTTTGTATGTGTATGTGTGTGTGTCTGTGTGTGAGAGAGAGAGTGTTTGTTTGTGTGTATGTGTGTGTGAGTATGTTCGTGTGTGTTTATTTATGTATGTTTGTGGGTGTGTGGTCTGTGTATATGTGTATGTGTATGTATATGTGTACATTTATGTGTGTGTGTGTGTGTGTGTGTGTGTGTGTGTGTGTGTGTGTGTGTGTGTGTGTGTGTCTGCTCTTCTGATCACGTCTCCTGACTCTCCTGCTCTCCTCTAACAGGAAGTCTCCTCTCTGAAGAACAGCATTCTGGGTATGAGCATGTGGATGATGAGCTTCTCTCAGGTAAAAAAGACCAGAGTGTGAGTTTGTCTAACTCCATTAACTGAAAGATATTAGAATTAAAAGTAGAAATCAGAAATGACTACATTTGTCCTTTCTGACACGTGATTATGACGTAGTGTGTAGAAGAATTACAGTAACTCCAGTGTTTTAATGCTGACACATGAGATCTCACCATCAACCTCATCTTACTTTAATCTCCTGAAATCCATCTGATCAAATTTATCAAAGCTTCTTTGGATGAGGATTTTATTGAGTATAAATGTGTTTAAAAACCCAAAACTAACACATTGTTCTTTTTACAGTAAAGTCTGGGATCAAAGAAAAGGCTGAGTATTATGATGATGTCATGGACACCAGTGACATCATAAGTGGGTGCAGTTGTTAAGTGATCACATAAATTTACTGAGTTGACATTAAATCATGAGGTCAGAATGTGATGGAGCTGTTTGTACAGAGTCTCTGCTTTTATTTCATTTAGGTGATCCAGGAAGAGTCGACCCACCAGAGGACTACGATGATGCCGTCACTGCTGGACCCATCCCTGATAACGTGGATGGTGTGGTTCTGTTTTGGGATTTGTTTTAGAAAGCAGTATAAATTAAACACACACACTGTCAATACGTTTGTTTATCGGTTTGTGTGTAGTGACGTTTTTTACACGTGTACAATGTTATTTTGTATCGTGTCATCAAATACACAGTGTACAAACTGTCACTTCAGTAAACTTTAAATATCTTTAAATATCTGTGTTTTGGTGTAGAGGATGAAGCTGAGAATTATGATGACGCCATTACAGCTGATCAGAAGTCAGTTATACTGACAGGTATGATAATAATGGGACAGTGTGGCATCCACAAGCATCCAAATGATCATTAATGACATTGATGTGGATTTAATAGCTTTTATCTCTACATTCTGACAGAGGACGTGTCCGAGAACTATGACGATGCAGTTACCACTGAAACAAACACAAACATCATCACAGGTCAGTTTTTTTATGAAAATGGAAATAATTTATTTACCTTACAATTTTATACAGTAAAACTCAAGCTTTGTGGCTCAATTCCATTTTAGTACACAGTTGAATTTTTCTTTCTGATTGGTCAGTAGGTGTTGATTAATTTTTTTATAACAGCAGCTCTGACAGTACTGCAGATGTAAACCACAGGTTTCTGTTAATGATCCAATACATTGTGGTTTCTATAGTAACAGCTCATTCACAGGAACTTAAATTCACATGAATTTATATTAAAAATCTGTGTGTTCATCAACATGGTGAAGTTTTCTGTAAGAAAATTATTTTTTATTGTTTTACAGATTATTTAAAAACACTGCTTCATCACACCATCCTGTAACTCAGTACTTTACTGTAACACCAACACACACAGTGGTTCATTACTTATTAATTTATTTGTTCATTAGACAATCCAGAAGATTATGATGATGTCATCACTGAGGAACAGGATGTAGGAGAGACAGAAGGTGAGCGACTTCCTGTTTATTCTCTAATGTGTATAAGTTCACAGGCAGCAGAGTAAAAGATTAAATTATATATGATTATATTATATATGGTATATAATAAATATCAGCTTTCAGATCAGTTTTTAGGACAAATATAACAGAACATGTATTTATTAAAGAGTTTAGATTAGACCTACTGTAAATATTATCTATGATACAGAACATAAACATCAGATCACTGTTTTTATAACAAATCACCGTTCAGTAAGATTAAAGAAACTGATGTGATAAATGTCCTCTATTCTCTTCATTTATGGTTTAAATATCAGAGAAATCCTACATAGTGCATCGTTTATGTATTATAAGTTGTTACAAAACAATTACTGTATTAATACAATATAAAGGATGTATTAAAGAAGTAAATGTGTTTATTTTACAGAATATGATGACGTGGAGGAGAAATCTCAGAAGGACAGGGACCATGTGACTGAGACACGTCTCCAAAGGCCTTTTCTCAGGAAATTACATTTCAACTTTTATAAACACAAAAAATGACTTTATTATACTTCTAATAATTTCATTCATTCTGAACCACGTTCATTTTCTCACCTTGTTATTAGTAGATAAATTAGGGAGAGTTAAATCACCTCCATTATTACTTAACAAATGTTTCCAGCTTTCCTTTTACACATTTAGTGCTATAAGTCATAGTGAGCTTAAATATCTCTGACACACCACACCTCATTTATCACCAGTTTATTCCATCAAAATCACTTTAATGTTCATTACAATCGTTTGATGAAACAACTGATCTTATTGTTCATGTTGATCTGAAACTTGTGAATCTGTTATTCAGTGTTTTTAGAAATGTGTTAATTACATTCCGCTTTCCAGAAGAAACCTTGTTTATTACAATATGTTAAAACTTGTTACGAGCCAGAAATATGGAACTGTCTTAAATAGATAAACATTTTTCATTCAATATGTTCAGGTTGTTGTTTTATATTTTAAGATCTAAATGAATATTCTGTGTTTTTTCCTGTTGATGTTCTATACGTCTCCTCATAATATATATAATCAGGGCTGCAGGAAGATGTTTTACATTGTGGGAGCTGGAATTTTAAGCAGCGTTCATGTGACATGTGCTATTACATCACACCTGAATGATAGTAAAATCATTTTCTTTTAATGAGTGCAGATTACAATATTTATACCACAGTGTGGATGAATTGTGGAATTAGAAGGTGTTGATTAATTTTCTACAACAGCACGGCTCTGACAATAGTTATGACTTCAACATAAATGATTAGTTTATATTAATGTGCTCGTTCTAATACGTTATCTTTCCTACAGTAACGTCGTTCACAGGGACTTGTATGATGGACGTTACTCGTCATCTAAACCTAAAATAAACTGATTTTAAACATGTTATATAACAAAGAACAGCGTATAATCATTGATGGTGATGTTTTCTGATTGGAGACGTTTATTTACCATTTATGGAAGGAGTCTCGAGTATCAGCTCTTTGTAACATTATTTTAGCAGCTGCAGTTAAAGTAATCCTGAAAGTTGCAGCACCATCAGCAGCCCTACTTCCTGTCTCCTTGTATATAATGGGTAATGACAAGAAATTAGAATATTTTGGTTAAATAAACAATTTGCAGTCAATTATAATGTTTCTTTTCCATACTGAGTAAATATTGTGTCTTATGCCAATTTTTATTCACATTTTTAATAAATTCTTTATGTAATTTTTCTTAAACAAGTAATTAAGTAAAAGTTATTTTATAATATAATGTGATGATGTGATTTGATGTGACTCTTGTAGTGATGAATCTGTGTTCAGTGTCATTGTAGAACATCTCAGGCAGTAAAAATGTTTATATTCTGATCAGAAGGTAGTGAGTTATAATCTCAGCTCCACCGTGAGTGCAAATAATAATAGTTTCCAAGAAACCAAGATATCAGCTATATGCACTTTATATTAGAATTACATATGTGTGTTTTTACAGGGATTTCATTTATGTAATATTATGGAGGGTGAGTCCACATACACCATGACAGTAACTGTCTGGGTGTCCAGCTAAACACTTTATACCTGTGTGTATTTCTATAAATCTGAGTTAGGAGAGAGAGAGCAGCTGTGTGTGTGTGTGTGTGTGTGTGTGTGTGTGTGTGTGTGTGTGTGTGTGTGTGTGTGTGTGTGTGTGTGTGTGTTCCTTCATTGTTGTGTGGGATAATGTGGCATTCCACCACTCTGCTGCAGTCACAGAGTGGTTTGTGTCACATCCCAGGATGTCAGTATTATACCTGCCTCCATACTCCCCTTTCTTAAACCCCATAGAGGAGTTTTTATCTGCGTGGAGGTGGAAGGTGATGTTGATGAGAACTTGTGGCCAAATGCAAGAGAGAGAGCAGACTAGAACTGTAATTTACTGTAATGAACAACTACACATGTTACAGTAATGTGTAGAATGTATTTTATTTATTCTTTTTTATTATTATTGCAGCCCTGGAGTTTTTTCCCTCATTTTTCACCTTTTGGTTATAATTTTCAAGTACTATATTCATATAAAATTTTGATTAATTTCTGATTCATTTGTGTTACAAATGCTTTCAATAAAGTGAGATTGTGTTACAGTTTTCTATATGAAGAACTGATTTATGTGTAAAATCAACTTTAAATAAGAAAAGTTCATCAATTATGTAATGCTTCCTGTTGTTAGTGTTTTTTAGGTCAGTGTGTTGTGAATGAAATGTGTGTTTTCTGAATGAGAATTGTTGCCAGTGTTTGTTGGTCTGAGTGAGTTTTGTAGGTGAGATTAACTGTTTTGCACACATTCATGCTGGTAATGCTGACTGTGTGAAGAGTTTTGAAAATGTGGTTTCAGTATTGAACAATGCTCGTTAGCAGCTGAAAAAACTGTAAGAATCAAAATGCAGCTTGTTATATTAAAAATAAAGCATAAACTCATTTTACCTGCAAATGATGATCTATTTTATTGTATAAACTTATTTCTTACTTTAAAAAACTGACCTGTGTTCATATGTTAGTCCATGAGTGAGAGTGAGTGAGTGAGTGAGTGAGTGAGTGAGTGAGTGAGTGAGTGAGTGAGTGAGAGTGAGTGAGTGAGTGAGTGAGTGAGTGAGTGAGTGAGTATTGTATATTGTGTTATTATTTTCACACAGAGAGTGAAATCTTGTTATAAGTCTTAAATTTATTTTTAGTTTACTCTGTTTCTGTTATGTGTGTGTGTGTGTGTGTGTGTGTGTGTGTGTGTGTGTGTGTCCATTAGTGTGTGTGAATGTGTGTGCCTGTGTGTGCATTTGTGTGTGTCTTTGTGTGTGTGTGCATTAGTTTGTGTGAATGTGTGTGTCTGTGTGTGCATTTGTGTGTGTCTTTGTGTGTGTGTGTGTGTGTGCATTTGTGTGTGTGTGTGTGTTTGTGTGTGTACATTAGTGTTTGTGAATGTGAGTGTGTGTGTGTGTGTGTGTGTGTGCATTAGTTTGTGTGAATGTGTGTGTCTGTGTGTGCATTTGTGTGTGTCTTTGTGTGTGTGTGTGTGTGTGTGTGTGTGTGTGTGTGTGTGTGTGTGTGTGTGTGTTTGTGTGTTTGCGTGTGTTTGTACATTAGCGTTTGTGTCTGTGTGTGAATTAGTGCATGTGTCTGTCTGTGTGTGTGTGTGTGTGTGTGTGTGTGTGTGTGTGTGTGTGTGTGTGTGTATACATCATATGGGTTTTGAAGGAAATGAAGCTGAATTGTAGTTTGTGCTAAAGGAGGTATGGTGTGTTTGTTGAGACAGGTGTTTAAACTCAGGTAAGCAGTGTGAGGTTTAAATGATCAGTCACAGGAAAAAGCAATAAGACAAACATGAGGAACATCTGACAACAACATAAGATTAACATGAATGAGCCTGATGAGTTTCTGTACTTGTAGCAGGAACATCTGGTGATGAGGGTCAAGGTACAAATACACACTATTTACTAGTCAGGTGACGGAAACCAGGTGTAATTAATGATGTTACAGACACACACACACACACACACACACACACTCACACACACACACACACACACACACACACTAATGCACACACACACACACACACACACACACACACACACCCCCATGCACACACACTCACACACAAGCTCAAAAACTAATGAACACACTCTCACACACTCATGTACACACTTATACACACTTACACACACACACACGCACATGCACACACACACACTAATGCACAAGCACACACACTCACACACACACACTCACAAACCCACGCACAGATACGCACATATACACGCATACACACACACACACACACACACACACACACACACACACACACACACACACACACACACACACACACACAATCAGACATGACACAAGGGAGGAAATTGCCAACACATGAGGGAAAAGGAGGAACAACATTACAAATAAAAAAAGAGACTGTGAGCTTCTCTCATGACTCCATTTGTAAATCAATGGTCCGAGTTTGGAGACTGTAACTGATGTCTGGTGTTAAAAGTGTTAGTGTAAATGAAAATGAATTTAATTAAAGCCCTTGTCCTATAGGGGGCAGCACTGCCTCAGTCAGAATGATTAAATGTTTATAATTTTATTCACTGTACAATGTAATTAAACTCTGAAAAACAAATAAAACAGATAAATAAAAAGTAAACAGAATAAACAGAATAAATAGTAGCTGAGTTTTATAAGTGTTGTAAAATTGGCTCTAGATAAAGGAGACTGTCAAATGACAGAAATCTAAGAAACTGTAAGTATACAGACAAACTAAGGAAGTTGTTGTGCGTGTGATTGTGGGTGTGTTTGTGGGAGTGTGTAAGTGTGTGTAAGTGTGTGTAAGTGTGTGTAAGAGGAAGATCAGCAGTTTTGTGCTCACACTAATACTGAGAACTGGACATTCGGAACACATTTAGGTAAGGATCAAACTTTTTAATTCTTACATTAAAAGGCAGAAAAGATGATAGACAGATGAATAAAAAGTAAGAGAAGAACAACAAAGACATGAAAGGATCAAATCTGAATCAGGAAATATGACTGAACAAGTGTGTAGTGTTCTAAAGTATTGTGTGGTGGTGATGCAGTCAGGTGTGTGTGTGTGTGTGTGTGTGTGTGTGTGTGTGTGTGTGTGTGTGTGTGTGTGTGTGTGTGTGTATGATGTAGTCTGGAGGTGGGACACACAGCTATGACAATGATGACAAAGTAGTAACTATCCAACATGTGTATATTAAAACAGTGCTGTGTCTCAAGTGTTGAAGTTTATAGTAACTACACAAACTGTACACACACTGTACACACACACACTATACACACTGTATACACACTGTACACACACTGTACACACACACTATACACACTGTATACACACAATACACACACATACTGTACTATACAGACAGTGTAATATATGCACTCTGTATACACACTATATACACACACAATACACACACACTGTATACACACTGTATTATACACAATATACACACTCTTTACACTCATTGTATACACACACTGTAATATACTCACACAATATAAACACACTATATACACACATTGTATTATAAACACACTGTATGCACACAATATACACACTGTATACACACTCAATATACACACACTGTATACACACTCAATATACAAACTGTATTCACACAATATATACACATTATATACACACAATATACGCACACAATATACACACTATATTATACAACCACAATATATACACAATATACACACACAATATACACATTATATACACACAATATACACACACGATATACAGACACTTTGCTTTTGGTTTTGTTGGCACCACCATCACAGGCTCCCCTTTTGCTCGGAGCCCCTGCCCAGCAGTCAGTGGGGCCAAAGGGTGTAATTATTGCAAAGGCCACCCATGTTCCTGTGCTGGGCCCCGGCTCAGTGTTTGACCTGGAACAAAAAATTTTGAAGAGAAAGAAACCATCTAGTTACCCATGGCACTCCCAGGGCATCCCTCCTATGGAAGAGGTGATCGTTCCACGTGGAGGAATGAATTATCATATCGTCCAGGTAGGGAGCTGTGAAGCGCTGGTGGAGGCATCTCACTATGTCCATGAGCCTCTGGAAGGTGGCTGGCACCCCTTGCAGGAAGAACGGGAGAACTTGGTACTGCCAGTGCCCACTAGGGGTGCTGAAGGCCATCTTAGGCCAGGCCTCGGTGGCCAACAAGACTTGCCAATAGCCCTTTGTGAGAAATGAACCGAGCAATTCTGAGTCTCTCCACAAAGTCTTCCACCAGAGGAAGCTTGGTAGCTGTCAAGGTCTGATACCTGGTTGAAGTCTTTGCACAGACGGAGCATTCCACCCGGCTTGGGGACGAGGACAATAGGGCTCTACCCCGGGCTGATGGATCACTCAGTGATGCCATCCTGAAGCATTTTGGCCACTTCCTTCTCTATGGCATGACCACGGGTCTCTGTGAACCAATATGGCTGCTGTCTTACCACCGTCCATTTCTATGACCGGAGAATTGGTTGATGAGCTCGGTTAAATCCTGGTGCTGGCTCGGTGCGAGATGTTTCACCTGCAACAGCCGACACAGATCCACCTGTGTATCCACCGGTGTATCCTGCCTCGATGCCCGATGATGCCTGAGATAGGCACAGGCTCCCCGTGACCCGAGAAGTTCGGATAAGCGGTAGTGAATGGGTTAAGAGTGAGTGGGTGTACCTTGGTCGGTGAGGATGTATTTGGGGATTCCCACTCAGCTGAAGAGCTTGAGGAGCTCCCAGGCAACATTCTGGAAGGTGGCCTTTCGAAGTGGGACCACCTCGGGGTAACGGGTGGCATAATCTACCAAGACGAGGATGTATTCATGTACATTCATATACACACATTGTAATAAACAAACACTGTAATACACACACTGTAATATACACACACTGTAACGTACACACACTGTAATATACACACATTGTAATAAACAAACACTGTAATACACACACTGTAATATACACACACTGTAACGTACACACACTGTAATATACACACATTGTAATAAACAAACACTGTATATAGACACTGTAATACACACACATTGTAATATATACACACTGTAATATACATTTACAGCATTTGGCAGACGCCCTTATCCAGAGCGACGTACATAAGTGCTTAAATCTTTAACATTGAATACATTAATGCTGGTTCACTAGGTTACATACTTAAGATACCATGAGTTTAAAACATTTATTCAAAGTTACAATGAAAAAGTGTCAGTTTTTTTTTGTTTGTTTGTTTGTTTGTTTGTTTTTTTTAAAAAATGCAAAAGATAAGGAAAGAAGTGCTAGTTGAAGTGTTTCCTGAATAAGTAGGTCTTCAACCGCCGCTTGAAAATAGCCAGTGACTCAGCTGTCCGGACCTCTAGGGGAAGTTCATTCCACCACCTTGGTGCCAGAACAGAAAAGAGTCTTGTAGTATACTTGCCTCTTACCCTGAGAGATGGTGGAACCAGTCGAGCAGTGCTGGTAGATCGGAGGTTGCGGGGTGCAGTGCGAGGAATGATGAGGGCTTTGAGGTAAGAGGGAGCTGGTCCATTTTTGGCTTTGTAGGCCAGCATCAGTGTTTTGAATCGGATCCATGCAGCTACCGGAAGCCAGTGGAGGGATCGCAGCAGCGGGGTGGTATGTGAGAATATACACACACTGTAATGTACACACATTGTAATATACACACACTGTAATATACACACACTGTAATATACACACATTGTAATATACACACACTGTAATATACACACATTTTAATATACACACACTGTAATATACACACACTGTAATATACACACATTGTATACACATACTGTAATATATACACACTGTAATATACACACATTGTAATATACACACATTGTAATATACACATTGTAATATACACACACTGTAATACACGCACTGTAATACACACACTGTAATACACACACTGTAATATACACACACTGTAATACGCACACTGTAATATACACACACTGTAATATACACACACTGTAATACACACACTGTAATACACACACACTGTAATACACACACTGTAATACACACACTGTAATATACACACTGTAATATACACAAACTGTAATATACACACATTGTAATATACACATTGTAATATACACACTGTAAAATACACATATTGTAATAAACACACACTAATATACACACTAATATACACACACTGTAATATACACACACTATAATATACACACACTGTAATATACACACTGTAATATACACACACTGAAATACACACACTGTAATACACATACTGTAATATACACACACTGTAATATACACACTGTAATATACACACTGTAATACACACACTGTAATATACACACTGTAATATACACACACTGTAATATACTCACACTGTAATACACACACTGTAATATACACACATTGTAATACACACACTGTAATGCACTCACACTGTAATACACACACTGTAATATACACACTGTAATATACACACTGTAATATACTCACAGTGTAATACACACTGTAATATACACACTGTAATATACTCACACTGTAATATACACACTGTAATATACATACACTGTAATATACACACTGTAATATACACACACTGTAATGTACACACATTGTAATATACACACACTGTAATATACACACACTGTAATATACACACATTGTATACACATACTGTAATATACACACACTGTAATATACACACATTGTAATATACACACATTGTAATATACACATTGTAATATACACACACTGTAATACACACACTGTAATATACACATATTGTAATAAACACACACTAATATACACACTAATATACACACACTGTAATATACACACACTGTAATACGCACACTGTAATATACACACACTGTAATATACACACACTGTAATACACACACACTGTAATACACACACTGTAATACACACACTGTATCATACACACTGTAATATACACAAACTGTAATATACACACATTGTAATATACACATTGTAATATACACACTGTAAAATACACATATTGTAATAAACACACACTAATATACACACACTGTAATATACACACACTGTAATACACACACTGTAATACACACACACTGTAATATACACACACTGTAATATACACACACTGTAATACACACACTGTAATACACATACTGTAATATACACACACTGTAATATACACACTGTAATATACACACACTGTAATATACACACTGTAATATACACACTGTAATACACACTGTAATATACACACACTGTAATATACTCACACTGTAATACACACACTGTAATATACACACACTGTAATGCACACACTGTAATGCACTCACACTGTAATACACACACTGTAATATACACACTGTAATATACTCACACTGTAATACACACTGTAATATACACACACTGTAATATACTCACACTGTAATACACACACTGTAATACACACACTGTAATATACACACTGTAATATACACACTGTAATATACACACACTGTAATATACACACACTGTAATACACACACTGTAATATACACACGCTGTAATACACACACTGTAATATACACACACTGTAATATACACACTGTAATATACACACACTGTAATATACACACTGTAATACACACACTGTAATATACACACTGTAATATACACACACTGTAATATACACACTGTAATATACACACTGTAATATACACACACTGTAATACACACACTGTAATATACACACTGTAATATACACACACTGTAATATACACACTGTAATATACACACTGTAATATACACACACTGTAATACACACACTGTAATATACACACTGTAATATACACACACTGTAATATACACACTGTAATATACACACTGTAATATACACACACTGTAATATACACACACTGTAATATACAGTATACACATGTACTAACTGTGTTATTTTGATTACATGATCTGTACTTTAGTGTCTGAGATTATTTCTCATTATGTTGTATAAGCCAATGTTTGTAGAAGCCAACATTCTGATTTCCGTTATAAGCTTATTACTATTATTATTATTATTATTATTATTATTATTATTATTATTATTATTATTATTATTATTATTCTTTCTTTAGGACCTTAGGTTCTTTAGGACCTTACTCCAGACCAAATGTTTATTCCGGAGTTCCGACGGAATTTTCGGTTTTCCCGTAGTCGACGATCGAACATCCCATAGACTTGAATAGGGAATTCCGAAAAGTCCTCTAAGCTCTCACACACACAATACATCCAACATTAAGAATTGCATGTACTGTTCTATGCAGTATAATAAGTAGAATCCCATAATGACTGCAGTATTGACATGAAATGTCCAAACCCTCAGTAGCCACTTTTTGCCAAAAGTATTGGCACCCAACCGGGTATTCTGGTGACGTCACTCGACACCACGTGACGTCACGTGTAGCCACGCCCCCAAAACAAATAAAAAATTTGCACAACATGGACATGTGACATATCAAAACACTCGGCACAGTGAGGGGAACTGCCCCACGGGTATTCTGGAGACGTCACATGATGTCACGTGAGGTCACGTGAGGTCACGTGAAAAAAAATTTGCACAACATGGACATGTGACATATCAAAACACTCAGCACAATGAGCGGAACTGCTCCACGGGTATTCTGGTCACGTCATGTGACGTCATGTGTAGCCCCGCCCCCAAAACAAGCGAAATAAAAATTTGCACAACATGGACATGTGACATATCAAAACACTCATCACAATGAGGGGAAATACCTCACGGGTATTCTGATCACGTCACATGCTCATGTCCGCTCACCTCCAAAAGTATTGGAACCCTAGCGGTCCAGTAGCTTTCACAATCTTTCTGTCCACTCGCCTCCAAAATGCACCGGCCTTTGCAAATTCTTGCACCGTCAAAGCCAACATCAAAGTTTGTCACGACGAACTTTACAAATCTAGTTATATTTGTATCTTCTCCAGATGAATCTTTCATGAACAGAGAAATGAAATCAGTGAAGAAGCTCATCATCATTTACTCTCTATTTCAAGGTTTGTGTAGAATCTAATCTAATTTGTGAGATCATGTAAATATGGCTAGATAATCAGTGTGTTACTGTAGTAATGACTTAATGCTGTGTGTTATTGTGTGTGTGTGTGTGTGTGTGTGTGTGTGTGTGTGTGTGTGTGTGTGTGTGTGTGTGTGTGTGTGTTATTGTGTGTTTGCAGCTGTTTTGTGTAGAGAATTCTCCATCAGTCTACCAGAGAGGGTAGAAGCTCTGAGAGGACTCTGTGTTCTCATACCCTGCAGTTTTCAGATTGAAGAAGGATTTGACGTAGACCTCCGGGGAGATCCTACAGGAATCTGGTTAAGAAATGGAACTATAGAGAATAACAAAGTCTTTAACTCTAAAGACGCTACAGAGAACAAGATTGAAGGTGAAATAAATGGAGATCTCCTCATGAAGAACTGCACCACCATCTTCTACAACATCAGACAGAGTGACAGAGGAAAATATTACTTTAGATTAGAGGCTATGAGAGGTCTAAAAAACACTTATAGAACAGCAGTATCAGTAAGAGTTCGAGGTGAGTACTGCAGCAGTGTGTGTGTGTGTGTGTGAGGGGGGAGTGTGTGTGAGTGTGTATGTGTGTGTGTGTGTGTGTGTGTATTTGAGTGTGTGTGTGTGTGTGGGGGGGGGGTGTATGTGAGTGTGTGTGTGTGTGTGTGTGTGTGTGTGTGTGTGTGTGTGTGTGTGTGTGTGTGTGTGTGAGTGTGTGTGTGAGTGTGTGTGTGTGTGTACACTGTAATTACACTAATGATGCACTGGAACACATTTCAAACTCATCTCTAATGTGATAGTGTGTGTTTATCTCAGCATCTCCAATCAGACCCTCAATAACACTGTATAAGGAGGATCAGGGGGAGGTGGAGGACCACAATGAGGTGGTGGAGGGAACTTCACTGAGTCTCATTTGCTCTGCTCGATCTCCATGTCCCTTCAAACCCCCTATTATTACATGGAGCTTCCTGCCTGAGGAGAGAAGACAGGAGCAGAACCACAACACCAGCTTCAGCTCCTCAAAGCTGAACTTCAACGTTACTCACCTGCATCATGGACTCGATTTCACCTGCACTGCCACCTACCAGCTCCAGAACGATAAGAAATCAGTACTCGTACTCTCTCGAACTCTCTCGTACTCTACATGTTCTGTGTAAGGGTTTAATCTTAATCAAGTCACATTCAGTAGACCTTTAATGATTTATGGAGTCTCCTAAATCCTGTTCCTCCTCCTTCAGATGGTCCTAGAAACACATCAGTATCAGTGTCTCCATCTGATTCAGTACTTTTGGGCAGTTCAGTGTCTCTGAGTTGTAGCAGTGATGCAAACCCAGCAGTGCTGAACTACACCTGGTACAGACAGAAGGGAGAGCAGATAGGAACCGGAGACCATCTCACCATCAACACGACTGATTCTACACACAGTGGTTTATATTACTGTAGAGCTCAAAACCAGCACGGAGATCACAACACATCTGTGTTCCTGGATGTTCAGTGTGAGTATTTATGTGTCTTAAGATTAAAATTTTAATTGCAACTTGAGCTCCAAAGTCAGTTAAAATAGCAGAGTTCCAAGACTTTTCCTTAAAGATCACAGTTGAAAATAAAGAAAATGAAGAAAACGAAGAAGGCACGAAATAATTGCTGAAAAAAATAGTTTAGTTTAAAAGAATGATGACAAGGCCAACTCCATCTGCTGATGACTAGTGCTGACAAGATACTAGTCTCTCATGTGAGGGCTTGTTAATATAAAACAAATACAGCTGTCATTGAAATCCACGTGATGTAAATTAGATTAGATTAGATTTAACTTTATTGTCATTACACATGTACATGTACAAGGCAACGAAATGCAGTTTATTGTCTAACCAGAGTGCAATAGTAGCAAGTGCAGGATATACAGTTTGTACAAGATTTATGGATGAGAGGAGTCCTTAAGCAGGATGAGAGGAGTCCTTAAGAATGCTGCGAGCTCAACGCAGACAGCATTTCTTCTGGATGTCCTCCATTGCAGGAAGTGGAATCCCTGTGATGTGCTGAGCGGTTTTCACCATCCGCTGCAATGCCCTGCGCTCTGCAACAGAGCAGCTCCCATACCAGACTGTGACACAGCTGGTCAGGATGCTTTCTATTGCACAGCGGTAGAAGTTCACCAGGATATCTGAGGAAAGCTGATTTTTCTTTAGTGTCCTCAGGAAAAAGAGGCACTGGTGAAACACGCTCAACAGCCATCCCATTGATGTGGATGTTGTCATGCGTGCCTCCTGACTCTTTCCTGAAGTCCACAATAAGATCCTTTGTTTTGGAGGTGTTAAGGAGCAAGTTATTGTTATTGCACCAAGTGGCTAGGTGCTGGATCTCCTGCCTGTAGGCAGTCTCATCATTGTTGGTGATAAGACCTATCACTGTGGTGTCATCTGCAAACTTGATGATGGAGTTAGATCCATTCACAGTCCTGCAGTCGGAGGTGAAGAGGAAGTAGAGGAAGGGGCTCAGCACACAGCCCTGTGGTACACCAGCGTTGAGTGTGATGGTGTTGGAGCAGACAGAGCCTGATTGAACCTGCTGGGGTCTGTTGGTCAGGAAGTCTATGATCCAGTTGCACGTTGTGGTGTTAATGCCCAGATCTCCTAATTTGGCTATTAACTTGGATAGAATGATGGTGTTAAATGCCGAGCTAAAGTCAAGAAACAGTGTACGTGCATAAGTATACTTATTGTCCAAGTGTGTGAGCACAGAGTGCAGTGGAGTGGGGGGATTTGTAATCACTGATGGCCTGGATGCCTTGCCACATGTGTCGACGGTCAGAGTTGGAAAAATGCTCCTCTATCTTTCCCTTGTAGCAGTGCTTGGCCTCTTTGATGCCCCTCTTCAGGTTAGCTCTGGATGTGCTGTAGGCCTGTGCGTCACCTGATCTGAAGGCAGTATTGCGTGCCTTCAACAGGAGGCGCACCTCCTTGTTCATCCATGGTTTCTGATTTGGGTATGTGATGATCTGTTTCTGAGTAGTAACACTGTCTAAGGTGGTATTGATGTAATCCAGTACAGAGGAGGTTTAACAGTCAATGTCTGTGTGAGTGTCGCTGGTGGCCTGAGATACAAATGTACTCTAGTCTGTGTGTTGAAACCTTTCCTGGAGTATGAAATCTGCTTCTGCGGGCCAGACCTTGAAGGTTCTCACTGATGGCTTCACTCGACTGATGAGGGGAGCATATTTGGGGTGAGGAACAAAGAGAGGTGATCTGACTGTCCCAGGTGGGGGAGGGGGGTCGCAGTGTAAGCCCCAGCCATGTTTGTGTATACATGGTCTAAGGTTTTGCTCCCTCTGGTGTGACAGGAAACATGCTGGTGAAATTTGGGGAGCACCGCCTTTAAGTTTGAGTGATTAAAATCACCTGCAACAATAAACGCAGCTTCTGGATGAACAGTCTGTTGTTTACTGATGGCCGCATATTCTTTCATAGCAAGCTTAGCATCAGCATTGGGGGGAATGTAAGCTGCAGTTATAATGGTAGAAGTGAACTCCCGCGGTAGATAAAACGGTCTGCATTTAACCATGAGAAACTCCAGGTGATATAGGTGACAGGAGGCAAGGTAGTTTATGGAACTAAGGAATGAAAGTGACAAAGTGGTGAAGAGCATGTGTGCTTGAGTGGTGACTGGAAGCAACTGGAGAACAGAGGAGCAGCTGAACAGAATTGTTAGATCTTTACAACACCAGGACGTGATAAGCAAGAAGGGGTAGACATCATCAGATAGGGTGAGACTAGGTTTCAATGGGGAATGTAGGATGGAGGGGAACTTCTCAGGAGAAATTTATACTGCAATTGTAATGATTGGGAATTAGAGTGTTTGTAGACTCCAACTGGTTCCTAATTCTAATTATATATAAAGTCATATGGTTCAGCTGTCGGGTTATTTTTTTTTAAGACTCTGCTATCTGAATTTTACTGAGTTCTCCTTCACTATTTAATTAATTATTATTTATTGTTTTACCATTTTATTTTTTTTTATTCTTATTTACTATAATATAATAATAATCTCTCTCTCTCTCTCTCTCTCTCCCTCTCTCTCTCTCTCTCTCTCTCCCTCTCTCTCTCTCTCTCTCTCTCTCTCTCTCAGATGCTCCTCAGGTCTCTCCATCCTCCAGCTGTAACAGCACTCAGGATTTGATCATGTGTTCCTGTGAGGTTCATGGAAACCCATCTCCTACACTGCAGTGGAGTCTCTCTGGACAAACTGTTCAGCTCTCTGAGGCCACACAGATCAGAGAGGAACCTGTGGGTGACTCGGGTTTAAAAAGCTTTATCTCCATCCAAAAATCAGTTAAGAACGTACACACTCTGCAGTGTGTTGGCTCCAATAGGCAGGGCGTTGCATCACAACTCTTCTTGTTCTTTATTAACAAAGCTCCGTGCTCTGCTGTAGGTTAGTAATGTTTTACTAAGTTGTTTTTTACTCCATTACAGTGTCAAAATCTTAGTACTGGATTCTCATTATTAAAAAAATAAAGTTGGTATAAGAATAAAACAGAGACTAAATTTGGTTAAATTTACTTTTGTCCTGCACTGTCTTTTGTCCTGCACTGTCTTTTGTCCTACACCCTAACCCTAACATTACTGATTTTAAACCTGACTGCCTCTGCTATGAGGTTAAGCTTAAATGCACACACAGACACACACTCATACTCCCTCACATATCGGTGATAATTCAATTCAACTAATTTAATAATTTGATAAACGATTGTAATGATAATTCTGCATTCTAATATTTCACTGTTAATGTTTTCATTACGTTTTCACCACAATGCTGTTAAATCCTGGACTCTGATTGGTTGGAAGGTGTTGATTAATTCTCTCTAACAGCATCTCTGACTGTAGTGCAGATTTATATTAATGCAATTGCTCTGATACCTTGTTGTTCCCATAGCAACCGCTCAGTCACTGGGCTAATACGTGTTAGCTAGAAAGTTACCAGAGAAAGTTATTAATTTAATTATTAAAAATCTTTATTATAAAAGCTATGTAATGTACCCTGTATTTACTGTAATATTTACTGTATTAAGCATTTTAATATATCATTTTCTTTCTTTCTTTCTTTCTTTTTTTCATTATGATATTTAACTGTACAATATGACATTTGTCCAGACAATATTATGAGCTAATAAAATGCAAGAAATTGTAGAATTTACTAGCAGTTTAATTTACATTTTTAAATCTGAGTTAATTCTCATTGAATTCCATTCTCTGTGTTTAATTATTTTGTGTTCAGTTGTAGATGTTTCCTCTGTGCTGATTGGTGCTGCTGTTGGAGCTTCAGTAATGATGATACTGTGTGGTATATTCCTGTGTTTAAGGTGTGTTCACTTTAAAAAGATTTATTTTAAGCATATTAACAAGTAATGTACAAAAACACTAAATGTAAGTCTACATTTTTAAATACATTTAATATAACATTATAAATCTAAATGTTTATTTATTCGATCATTTATTAGGAAATCGACTCCTTCTGGACGAGGAGAAGCAGTAGGACTCAACACGGTTAGCTGACTGAAGAAATATCCGTGTCTTTAAATAAAAGTTTGATCTATTGAATATTAATTCCTTTTGATCTCCACAGGTGGATCATCAGGAGGAAGATGAAGAGTCAGTGTATATGAACAAAACCATGTTATCAGAGTCACTTTATTACTCCACTGTGGTGTTTCTACGCCACCATCAGCCACAGCTCGGAACAACACACTGAGGGAGGAGCTACAGGACCAGTCATTAAGGAAGTCCAGGAAGAAAATCAGACAAAGTCAAACAGTAAAGAGGAGGAGGAGGAGGAGGAGGAGGAGGAGGTAACTTATGGAAACCTCACACGGGCAGACAACGATGGAGCAAATTAATTTTGATTTAGGTGAAGTGAACAATGATGTCAATAATGATGTTAATAATGAAATAAAACAAACACAGATAGGAGAAAGAGATTTAGGACACTTTTCAGAAGCTGGTGGTTTTTAAACACCTCATAAATGTGAATAAAAAATAAAAAATAATTAAAATTAATTTAGTATTTAAAATCCTGTGCAGATGTACAAGCTGCAGAGAGCTAAATGTTCACTCATTGCCTTCCTGGTGTATTCATTAGCTTTGCTTAAAAAGAGATGTAAAAAAATGTAGATAAACTATAAGTGTAAGAGTGATATATTTATATAACTGTAGTTAATAATAATAATAAAAATAAAAATAACTAGATTTGTAAAGTTCGTTGTGACAAAATTTAATGTTGGCTTGGAATAAAGTATTCCCAAAGGCCGATATGCTAGGGTGCCAATACTTTTGAAGAAGAATACCCGAATACACACACATACACAAACACTCACACATACACACACACACACGGTATGAGTTCATACCCGAACACCTGTGACACAATTCACCTTATTGTGCTGAGTGTTTCGATATATCACGTCAATGTTGTGGAACTTTTTTGATTTTGCATATACTGGAGGCTGTGGGAAAACTGAAAGGCCAGTCGGTCCACCAATTTAAACCTATGTCCAGAGTATCACCCTAAAGAAGCTGGCTGAGTTTGAGTTAGATAGCTAGAAAGCTTGCTGAGTTATAAACCTATAAACATTATAATGGGTGTCTATGGCAAAAAAGACCATTTTGAGACCCGGTTCTGTGAGTACCAGAACTCTTATCACTTAGAAAAGGAACAGCAACAAACTTCAGACCAGGGTCTACGCCATAACCGATCTTGGTGCATGTGACTCAAAAGCCCTAGGAGGAGTTTCTCTGGATACATTTTTGTCTCAGAAGAATCAGCAAAACAGAATTTGTATTTAACAGACGGTGTGAGGACAGATGACCTGAGCACTCAGCTGTATCAGTGGGACTTAAATCCATCTGTATACAGCAGTGATCACATCAGTGTCCATGTTGGAGTAGTGCCGGTGTCTCAGTCATCTTACATGAAACCGTGTCTCTCCCCATTAAACACACGCTTTTATCACATAAAGCTCTAAAGTTCTAATGAAAGGCAGACAGACAGACAGATATAACAGAGACAGAAAGACAGAACTGATTAAATTCCCATTTGTTTTATGATCTAATGTTGAATAAATATAAGAAGTTCTTGCTACACTCTCAAAGGATGAGAGAATGAGAGTTTATATGTATTTTAATACAAATGGGGCATTATGTGATCAGCTGAGGGGAGATTTGTGTAGCCTCCATCATCCTGTATGTCTCAGAGGAGGTGATGAGCTGGAGACTCTGTGTGCTGTGGTCCGTGTTAGTGTTTCGTGTCATGTATGTGTTTAGTGTTTAACACATTGTTTAGACTTTGTGTATGTGCTATGATTGTATTTACTCTGTTAAAAAACCTCCTGCTTGCTTTGTGCAATTTAAATGGATGAAAGTTAAACATGCTTTTATTGTAGAACATCCCTCAGATGGACTGATGTAGTAATGCACACAAGACATGTCCAGTTGCAGCACAGAGTTATTTCCAATACTAAGTTTTTTCTCTTTGCTATCATCCCTTTGGGTATAACATGGATATTATGGTACTCTGGATAAGGATTATTGTGTATTATTGCACTACATCATTAAATCTATTTGTGTATGTTCTCTAGGTGAACTTTCCTGAACCCAGAGATAAAATCAGCATCGTTTGTTTTCTGTTTTTTGTTTGTTTCAGTAATTAATGTGTGACTTAATAATAAATGTGTTAAACTGAATCAGTTTGGTGTCATTCTGTAATGCAGTCGCAGCTCTTACTGGTTCTTAGTCTCGAGACATGTCATTACTAGCTGAAATCGATCCTCTGCCTGCTCACGCCACCATATGCTGGTGACTACATGAATAAATCAACCAAAATAAACCAAAATCAATCAAAAATATTTATTTATTATTTTTTTGGTATTCAAGTTAAAGTTAATTATGTTACCAAATATACACAACTAAAATAATTAAACTTAAATAAGTCCAATAAATTATACATTTATTAAAATCATTAATGTATTTCAATAACAGACCTGCCAACCTTGGAAAAAACTTACTTCAGCGACGCAGCGCGAGGTCAGGCACATTTGCTGGTCAGTGTTGATTAAGTTCACATGCTCACTCATCACAATTTTTTCTTAGCACATAGTTCTCACTCACCACCATATTTAGTTATTCTACATACAAGTAGACCATGAAGAACTCTTTTATTGAAAAGGCAACATAAAAACTATTTTAACAACTCTTTATGTATTGCCATAAATTAGATCTATTGTACTAAACATCTGACATCACATACATGTGTTAATGTTCTCAGCAATAATGCAGGACTCTAGACTTCACTATGGTTTTGACTGGCTGATCATATAATAATACCTCCCTCATCATTTCTACTTTCTGCTTCTATTTCCCTGCTTTTCACAAAATAATCTGATGTCCATCTGATGTGATCTACAGGAGCCGGTAACAATCGAGTCAGAATACGATCGACATTTAAAAAATGACAATAGTTTCATCATGTTATAGCATGACTGCGTGCTATAAAAGGGTCACAGTCGCTCGCGGATATTGATGTCTGCGTGCTCGAGCCAGTTTGTCTTTTCTGTTAAAGTACGACGGCGATGCGTTTTCAGGCATGACTTACGTTTCCTATATAAATACTGGCAAATAAAGTAAAACTTGATCTGTGCGTAAAAGTTAAACTTGAGGCACAATGCACAGACAGTTGGATTCAAAGGCATCAACTATTTTTTACAATGCGTATTTTGTAGTGACAAAATGTAGCAGCGTACTGTGATGTCTAAATGCGTATCTGCTACACAAAATGCGTAAAGGTTGGCAAGTCAGCAATAATGAAGATTTGTTTAAGTGTAATATCACTCCTAAAACCAGTTTATCTCATCAATAGAATAGAATAATTTATTGTCATTGTACAATGAAATGAAGGCTCTCATTTAAAAGGAGCACACATTCAAATTCTAATTTAAGTTTATTTCTTTAGCACTTTTAACAATAGACATTATCTCATTAACAATAGACATTATCTCAAAGCAGCTTTACAGAACATAAACATAAAACAAAAGGTTAATATAAAGATTACTGTAATACAAAAATTCAAGAATAATATTAGTTATATTTAAATGTTTGTATTTATCTCTAATGATAAACACACATTTACACACACGTACAATGTAAACAGACGATATAAAAAGCGTGAAAAGATAAATGAAGGTGTAAACAGACTTTGGTGCAAACAGATGGTATAAAACAAACCTTTAAGGAGTCTGGTGGTGTGTTTTGAGGGATTGATAGCGTCTTCTGGAGAGCAACAGAGTCCTTTATCATCTCCTCAGCCCATTTTTGATGACCACTTCCACATGTTCCTCTACTTCTAATATAATGATATATAATAAATAATATAATAAATAGTGTAATAATTACATTCACATGAAATATGTACTAATTAGATAATATATTATTGTACTTTATTGTATTTTGTCACCTTCAAAAACACCTGAAATAGTTAACACTCGAAACCTAAAAGAATCGGTGAACGGGATGTCGAGTGGTTCGGTCCATCACTCTTCAGTCCCTGTTTTCTGCATTAAAACCATAAACATTGCCACAAGAAAATAATCAGGTAAGAAAAGAGTCATCATTGAACCTCACCTGCACAACAGCTCGACCCTTTAATAGATCACATCATCCGGTTCATTAATACTGTACCACAGGCCACGGCACCCGGTTTGGCAAAGGAAACCTTACAGATGCCTTTAAAATGAAGCACCTCTACACCTCCTAATGACATGTGTTTTTCCATCAGAGGGAAATGACATGTGTTTTGCTATGTAGTTAACATGTGGTGCCACTGCAGCACTAAGATTATTGAGTGTCTGTCCAAAGCTCTGTACTGGATCCTGTAAATAATGACAAGATTCCTTTCATCCTACATTCATTAAATGATTTCCTTGTAGTCTTTTGTCTCAGCCCCATTTCATTTAAAACACTTATCTCTGATAAGATAATGCTGATCCATATGACATGACTTTTCCTCTGTTGTTTATTCGTTCATTTCTATCGAGTAAAATCTCTGGTCTCATGAAATTACATGACATTACACTTCATTCCCATCAACACACACTTGTTCAATTCATTCAGAGAATTAAACTGAACTGCAGTAATGATTTTGTGTTTTGTTACTTACAGTGTGTGTTATTGTGTGTGTGGGGTGTGTGTTTGTGCGTTTGTATATATGTGTGTGGGGTGTGTGTGTGTTTGTGCGTGTGTGTGTTATTGTTTGTGTGTGTGTTAGTGTGTGTTTGCAGCTGTTTTGTGTAGAGAATTCTCCATCAGTCTACCAGAGAGTGTAGGAGCTCTGAGAGGACTCTGTGTTCTCATACCCTGCAGTTTTCAGATTGAAGAACAATATGACAGACATAAAACTCACACATGCACACACCCACTCACACATGCACACACCCACTCACACATGCACACACCCAATCACACATGCACACACCCACTCACACATGCACACACCCACTCACACATGCACACACCCAATCACACATGCACACACCCAATCACACATGCACACACCCACTCACACATGCACACACCCACTCACACATGCACACACCCAATCACACATGCACACACCCACTCACACATGCACACACCCACTCACACATGCACACACCCACTCACACATGCACACACCCACTCACACATGCACACACCCACTCACACATGCACACACCCACTCACACATGCACACACCCAATCACACATGCACACACCCACTCACACATGCACACACCCACTCACACATGCACACACCCACTCACACATGCACACACCCACGCAGCGGATTTCACTCAGCACCACAAATGACACACCGACTCCAGGCTCTTTGGTGAATCACGTCTGCAGTTTAATAAACAAAAGACACGGGATCACACACACACACACACACACACACACACACACACACACACACACACACACACACACACACACACACACACACACACATACATCCTCTCACCAACAGTCTGTCTGACTCTTCAGTCAGAACTCAGACTACTGAATAAAGTCCATCTGATAGTCTCGTCTTACATTTCTTACACAAATATACATAAACAAAAATTATAGAAAATAAAATTAACACATGTAAACTTTTCCTTTACATTAACATTACACATGAAACACACTTATCAGACAATATTCAGCCAATTTCACTCAATTATGTGATCGTGTAGTGGTTTGTGGTTTACATACCTGCAGTTTAATAAACAAAAGACACGGGATCACACACACACACACACACACACACACACACACACACACACACACACACACACACACACATCCTCTCACCAACAGTCTGTCTGAAGGATGTGAGACAAACAGATTAATCCTGTCCTCCATTAACACACTGACTGCAAACTCAAAATCTGGGTCTCAGTTGGCTAAATATACACAACACACGACTTAAATAAAATTTACAAACACCCAATTAAAGGCAAATAAACCTCATAACATTTCTACAGACTCAATCCACCAAAATTTTGTATTTAAAACGAATATTAAAAGGAAAAACTCGCACTCTAAATTTCCATGCAGGCGGCAAAATTAAACAAATAAATTAAGGCCGTTCATTTCTAAAACCTGAAATGCATCTAACTTCTCACAGAAAATCAAAATTATACACTCAATCCATCTTTCTAACACTTCTAACTTTGAGATTGACTAATATTTTTAACTCTTTTTACATTTGTATTACTCGTTGTAAAGAGATGCAAAGAAACCAATCTGACTCTCTTCAGTCACATGTAGAACTGAGAGAGTAAAACACAACAGCGCCTCTTTTCCACCGGAAAAAAACGGGTGCTGGTTCAGAGCTAGCGCTAGTTCTGGTTCGAAATTGGTTCCACTGGCGAACCTTCTAAGAACCGGTTTGCCTTTCCACCGAGCTAGAGAGCATCACAGAGCCGAGTGTGACGTCACTGTATACGTGTCACGTGTCTCAGCAACGTTAGCGCAGCAGCGGCAAACACAAACACAACAACAATGGCGGATGTTGCTTTACTGTTAATGCTCATGGCTTTGTGAACCTACATTAACACCCAAACGCGGCGAATAAAACGTGTACGTGCAGCTCCATGTAATCTGTATAAACGGAGGTTGTAATCGATAAAGTACATAACGTTATTTTATCGTTAACACAGAAAAAAGTTAGCCTTAGCATGTAGCTACCTACTATCATGTGTGCTGATAATGTATCATATCGCGGTAAAGTAAAAGTGTATTAAAAGCGGTTCTTAAGTCTAGACCAGCAACGTTTTGGTGCTACTTTGGTTCGGAGCCGGTGCTTTGGCGGTCGAAACAGAAAGAACTGGTTCTAAATTAGGCTCTGGCTCCGAACCAGCACTCGAACTGCCTTGGTGGAAAAGGTCCAATGTAAACTCTTTTTATTTTTTTTCCTTGTGCCATATAAAAAAAAATGAAAATTAGATGGATTGATAAAAAAAACATGAAATTACAAAAATAATGAAATATATTCAAATGAAATCTCTTTCAAAATAAAAGACACTCAAGTTTGCTGGAACACAGAACACAGAACATTACACACCCAATCACACACACGCACAGACCCCATCACACACACACACCCACTCACACACACACACACACACACACACACACACACACACATGCACATACACACTCACACACACAAACACAGACCACACACACACACATACGCACACACATACACACACACACAAACACAGACCACACCCACACGCACACACGCACACACAAACAAACACACACACACACACACACACACACACACACACACACACACACACACACACACACACACACACACACACACACACTCATGGTAGTTCACCATTGTGTAAAGTGGGAGTGACAGTTAAAGACTGAGTGACTATAAACACCAGATATTTAAATTCAGATTTATAAACATGAATTAGATTTATTTATATACAGCCTGGCAAAAAAAATCACCACCTTAATTTTAAATAGAAATTAATTAATTAAACATGAATGAATGAATTAAAAGAATGAAACAGGTAAGAGCTTTCCACTGAATTATTACTGCAGTGATTAATATGTTTCAGCTGCTAACAGGTTATTTAATACGAACTGAAGCCGTGAGCAGCTTCTCATTTCTTAAACCACCAAGTGGGAAGTCAGATCCTGTGGTCATGGGAAAGACATTACTCTGTTTCAGAAGGGGCAAATTATTGGCCTGTGTCAAGCAAAGAAAAGGGCAAAGGAGCTGAAACTACTAACCCTGGGTCCAGAAACCCTGGAAGCTTTGTGGAGAAACATCTTCCAAGTGGTCAGAAAAAAGGATGGATTATGATAAGAAATCACTTCAACTTTTGGTGAAATTAAATGATAAAAAACAACAGTAGAACTTAATTGTGTTACGTGTTAAGTGTTAATTGTGTTAAGTGCTGAAGTCACCAATGCATTTTTTGGTGCATTAAAACCCCTGAATTTTCATTACACAACTAAGTAAGCTACATTTTTCACCATGTAACTGAAATATTCACTTTTTGTTACACAATTCAGGAAACTATGAAATAAAGGAAATACAGCTTGTGGTTTTAAACCTGACAGAGTGGTAGAAAAAAAAAACACATCTATCTATCTATCTATCTATCTATCTATCTATCTATCTATCTATCTATCTATCTATCTATCTATCTATCTATCTATCTATCTATCTATCTATTTATTTATTTATAGACGACTCTTTATACCTCAAAAATTTTAAATGCTATTTTGTCAAGTGCAAAATTTCATACAACTGTATACATGTATGGTTAACATTACATACAATTTACTAATAATTGTAATGCTGTAGTGTCTTAAATAATTATAGATAATATAATGATATTTAAAGAATGTTTCTTTGAACTAATCTGCTGAACATTATAATTTAGAGTAAATATAAAAAAATGTAAAAAAGTGTTACATAAAATAGTTTGTGTAGATTTCCAGGAGAAATACAGCAGATTCTCCAACATACATAGTAAAACCTACCTGTTAATGTACACTAATTGTACTGGAGTTTCTACAAATTTAATGTTTTAAAGTAGAAATCATTTATTAAATAATTATGAAAGGTACTTAGATTAATTAGGTTATCTACTGTAGGTATAAATATTTTTCAAACCATCACATTTTTTTTTTGCCATCATTTTACTGTAATGATGTAATGAATCAGGAAGTTTCCAAGAAATTGTACAGAACAAACACTACAAACTTTTTTCTGATAAAGAGATGAAAAATTAATCCATCTAAATGTCTGATAACTTGAAAACATGCTTCTCTTCAAAATTCTACATGATTTGCTTTGTTCTATAAATGTTTCTCAAGTCACCACAAAACAGAAGAGAAAGTATTACACCAGGTCGTGTGCAGGTCATGATGAATATTGTTCTCTTTTTTATCAGTTACTACACAAAATACTGCAAATGTAGATTGTGGCAGATTCTCTGTACCTCTATATTCTCTAATATCTACAACATACACAACTTATATTTAATTTAACTACATTATAGATAACCGTTATTACAGCTCAATAATATTTATTACTATTGTGTATTAATGAACATATTTATACTATAATCTCTGTGTGTTTATTTTGTGTTCAGTTGTAGATGTTACGAACTTTTACGAACATTCCTACGAACTTTTCTTTTTATAGAAATGACATTATTTACATTGACATTATTTACTGCAAAGTGTCGACATTATTTGTTTTTTACACCGCTAAGAGATGAGGCTGCATCAAATTTGTTGTAACTTTTAAGCATTAAATCCTCTAAATACACGGTTAAATTATATACTGTTTGAAAGCTTAGACTCTCAGGATATTATTAAGCCCACACACAAAGCATAATATGATTTATACCCGTCATAATAATTTAATCAAGTTGTTAGCCACCTGAACTAGGCGGCGCTAGTTCGGTTTGTTTACTTACCTTTAAATGCAGAGATAGTGCAGAGATAGACGGCTGAGAAGCCAATGATGTCTCTCCATCCTAGGTGGGACACCCTCCCTTTGACTGACAATTGCTCCCTCCAGTAGCGATTTCATGATCCGGGACCTTTACAGCTCTTTAGCCAATAAGGAAATGCTTCCAACGGTATGCAACATGACACATCTGGTAAGGGAGGGCTGCGCAGTACAGGCTGCGCAAACATTTTATTGCGCAATTCTCGAACTTTACTCACTCTCACACCTCAGGGTGTCAGGTTACAGGCCTTTTTTCACAGCAGACTTCTAGACAGAGGGGTTCTCTTTGTTTTAGGCCTTTTAAACTGAGCATGCAGTCTTTTACTACAAAGTACAGTAAACAAATAAAAAAGAAAAACATTAATGGACCATAGAAAATTATTTATAGAAAATCCATTTTTGAGTCTTTTGACTTTTTTTTTTTTTTTTTTTTTTTTTTTTTTTTTTTTTTTTGGTGAAAGCTAAGACATATGGCTCCTAACATCAATAAGATTAATCAGTTTATCAGTAAAAATCTCAGATGGAAATCAAAACCCTCCATTCTAGCCTCTGTAACTCTGTGTCAGTAAGGCCTAGAATCACCAAACATTACACACTTGTGTAATGACACTTGTATCTGAAACTAGAGACTCTCTTCTTTCCAATGAGACCAGGCTCAACCCCTGTGTGTCAAAGTATGTGGGAGCTGTACCACTTTTTAGGTGGGTAGGTCATGTAGGCGAAAATCATGAAAATAGTGGGCGACCACATAAACTCAAAACATAAGTCCACTTACACTTCTCAATGACATGCATTTTATCAACTGGCAAGTTATCCTCCAGACAGTGATGGACCACGTCTGTCTCTCATTTCGTCCGCGCTATTTTCCGAGATGCACTTGACGGCTTTTTGTGCAGAGGATTTTTTATTTTTTTTTGGACAACCTAGTTAAGGCAGTAGTGTTTCCCAGCTCAGGCGGGCCGCCCGAACTACAAAGTGCTGGGGGAAACCCTGTTAATATTTCTTTTTATCTTTGGGTGTTTACCTGAACAGGTGATATAGAGCTGTTCACCGGAGCTGCAGTTGACAGGTTCAGCTTGTGCACTGCTGCAGTTCCTCAGATGATCTTCACTCCCAGAGCAGCTGAAACCTGTTACACACATGTGTTTGTGTTCAGTGGTGCAGGTTTTTTCAGAAAGATGGGGGGGGGGCACCTTTTGTAAAAAGCATGTCAAAAGAACATGAAAAAACACAACATAATGCTACACTAGCAAAATCATAGTAGGAAAACAATTCAAGTTTAGAGCATTCAGCAGAGCAAAGAAATTTATACAGGTCTGGAAAAAAAGGGCGAGTAAACATGGAAAACTTTTTGGGAAAACTATTCGTATACAACAGATTTTTTTTTTATTGTATCTCCCCCATTTGTCAATGCTTCTTCTTAAAATCCTAATAAGACTAAGCAAAATGAGACGAGGACTTGCAGGTAGATCAAGGTTTAATATCACTTAGTAAAGCAGAAAGAAAACCAAATACTCACATCTGCATGCGACACCAGTTCATCTTCATGTTCCTGAAAATGGGACATTAGAAGCTTGATATGCAGGTGTGCCATCTCTGTGTTTTCAGGCTGGGATAGAACATCCTTTACTTTTTGATTTTTTGATTTGTTCTTGAAGTCAATGATTGCCTTACCACATTCTTTCATGGACACCTCAAAAGCATTAAGAACATCAATGTCAGTGAGCAACTTGAAGTGGGCACAGATAGACTTCTGATGGAAGGGGTATGGCCACTGGCTCCGAATGTCTTGAACTGAAGGTGCTGGTATGGAATTTAATTGCTGACGCCAAAGACAGAATGTAGTCTCCATAAGAGTTTTTACTTCTGCTCTCTCTACACCACTAGTTCCCTCATGGCTGTAAATGTCCTGTAGTCTTTGACGTTTGAACTCTATTGTCTCTGCTGTCTCTTCAGGTGGAGGCTGCGGTTCAAATCTCACACAGCCATAGGTGTCTGTTGGTCCTCTTTTGCATCCTGAGTTTGGCTTTGCTCTATGACAAACAAAGCTGCTCTCACAGTTCAAATTTTCAACTCGCGTCTTCACTTGAATTAGGAGAGATGTATATCCCCCTCCTATTAATGAGCCATTTGGAAATTTGTCTCCAAAAGTGTTTGGGTACTCCCTTATAATTCTTTGACAGATTGTAAGACACTGGGCACGTGTTGGGGAAAGGTCAAACTTGCGCATCTCATCAACCAGAACTCTTTTTCCTGTAGAAATTGCAGTACAGATTTCAGGAGGCATGTTGTCCCAAGGGACTTGAAAAGTTTCAGCCCACGTCTTGGAAATGCTGGGCATTTGTGTAGAGGTAAGGCTTGGCCTGGAAGTCTCTGAGTGTGATGCGGTTGACAAAGTTGATGAACACACTGATGGAGCTGGTAGTTCCTCTAAATTCAGAGTAACCATCTCTGTTTCTGAAAGGATATAAAATATCACCACATAGAGAAAAAGCAGTAAAGATTAAAATAATTAAGTTATATTTCCGATTAGCTTCAAAATATGCTGAAAGTACAACAAGAAATGAACACATGACAAATTCCATAAAAATATTTCAAGGGATCGAAGTATGGGCAATAATTTAGATTTATTTTGTTGAAAGAAATGTTGTACACTAAAATAGATACATATTTAGATTAGATTAAGGTAAAATATCATCATACCTGATTTAAACATTTGAAGAAGCTTTCTGATTTGAATTACAGGTAAAATATCTGTAAGGTCTTCTTGCTGAACATATTTGAGGTCTTCTTTGCATTGTAGTCCTGAGCTTTGAAGACTGGAAATTATCTGTTGCAGAATGTCAGAAGACAGGCTGGGCAATGCCTGAAGAATTATATGTTTAACCTCCTTGCACCAGGTAGACATTGGTCTACAGAAAAGAGAAAAGAGTGGTGCAGAATTAGTACAGGCATGCCACAGACAGAGTACTCATGCAATGGGTAGTAATCTAACATATTCCTTAGATCTACACAGCATGTTCTTTCTGCGGGTGTAATTCTGTAAACACCCATGTTTGGAAGGCGAACAGCCTGATATTCCTGAGTAACAAAATGTAAACACACACACTGATGAATGAGAATTAGCTTGATCTTTCCAACTACAAGCCCCTCATCAGTGTCACTGATCAATACAAACATGTTCTTTTTGTATTTTGTGCCTCTCACTGTAACATCACTGGCTACCTCAGTGTTCATTGGCTCAAAGTTCTTATTTGAAAACGAGTGTCTGATGTCTTCACTGTAATCACCAGCCTAAAACTCTGTGCTTTTCTCTACTTCATTGTCTTGTGGGAAGTGGTTGCCAGCATACAGATATGCCTGAAGAAGCTGATGTTTCTCAGCAAGTGTTCGACACAGATTCTTAAAGTTATGTGATTTGCGAGCACACTGAAACAAACGAATTAGAGGGCCAAAGTGAAAAATCAGATCAGGATAGTGACTGAGTAATGGTGTTTTGGCTTGAGTGGATGATTGGGAAAAGACTGCCATCGAGTATACAAATACTCATCAATTAGAACCTGCAAGTAAGCTATCTGACCAGTAAACACAGCTGGGGCACAAATAAGTTCTACTATTTCTCGTAGTTGCAAAACCAGCTGCCATGTCTCATTTTCAGATGGGTTTACAATCTTGTCTCCAATTAATCCTGGCAACAGCCTAAGAAAATACCAGCTTTGAACTGCATGGCCAGAAAGTTTGTCACTCCGTGGAACAACATCACTGGGTTTGTTGTTTGCTTCATTACCGAAGTATGTTAAATTATTTATACGTCGATTTAACTCCTGGTAAGTGAAAAGCTTCTCCACTGTGACAAGATGATTAATATACAGTGCTAAATCATATAATGCAACACCTTCAAAAATATCATGTCCCAGACAGGGGGGTAGCCCAGGCTGACATATGTGAAAGTAACGGAGTCCATTAAAAACAGAGTCAAATTTGACACCTCCAGTGGCACTGGATGTAGCATTACTTGTCTGAGCTTGAACAAGATCCCTATACGACTGTACAGTGCGGTTACTGTAAAAATTCACACTTTTTGTGAAATTTTCCACAAATCCACCAATGCCATGGGAGCCCAGATTATCCCCACAAATTGCAGATAGCGTTCCCCTGTACACTGTTCCATCAGGCAAATGAATGCCACTTACCTCGATGTCTTTAAGGTCTTTGATGAGAAGGCTAAACACTTTGTCCTGGCCAAACTACTTGAAGTCCTGCTCCCTGCAAAGCAAAACAAGCTGCATCTGGTCAATGTGTGATCTATGATGTGGAGAAATATCTGTAAGAGTTGCATATACACAGAGTATTTTATGTTTTTTCCTGCCAGATCCCAGTTGGTTGGCTACTTCCAAAGCATCCTGATAAAGGATTAAACTAAAGGATGAAGCGACTGTATTGAGCAGCTCATTACGTTTTAAGTTGCTACCATCCCATACATCGCAAAGAACATCACAAGGACGGACACCAGAAAACACTTGTTTACGATATTTTTTAACTGATTCAGTCTGTAATAGAGAACTGAGAGTTTCTTTATTCGCAACATATTGAGCAAAACACTGCCTCATTTGTCCCAAGACAAAGTGGAACTGGTGCTACATAGTAGAAGGTATTCTTGAAAAATGTCTTTCTTTTTTTGATCTGTTTTAAGTTTTTGTGAATTACAAGTCTGAAAGAGATTTTCACTTTGCAAAATTTCCAAAATAGCATTTATGTCTGCTGCTACAACCTCCAATGCAGTCAATTTTTCTCTCAATTTAAAAAGTAGGTGCGAGTGACTCATTTGATGAATTTCCTGAAGGTGATCAACAATTATTTGAACAGTGGATGATGGAATCATACATCTGGATTGCAGTTTGAGATAAAATAGAGCAAGATGTCTCAAAAACTGATCTTCATCCACACTTTCACCATCGGTATCAGTATCTCTGCAAAGAAAGTCCTGTGGCATTTCATGATGCTGTTCAGAGCACTCAGGCATGCCATGAGGAAGTGCAACTGAATCAATCAGATTAACCTCTGAACAATCACTGTGTTTTCTAGAAACATGTGCTGTACATGTGGACGAATAGAAAAAGACTTATCACATTGCTGAAATGGACATGAAACCCTTCTCCCCTCTCTAATGTGAGCTTTAAGGTGCTGATAAAATTTACTCAGAGTTTCACACCTGACTTGACACAAGTCAACATTACATGTTAATTCAATTGAGGTCAATGACACAGATTTAAGCTTAGATTTCCCCTCTTTGTGTCGATAACAGTGAGTTTTGAAAGCTGAAAACTTTTTGAAACTCCTTTTATAATCAGGCAATGCGCAATTAAACCTGACATTCGCGACATGAATGTGAATGCACATGTGTCTCACAAATGCAGGTAAAGTACTGCATGTGTATGCACAAAGTTTGCAGTTGAACATTTTGAACTATGGAATGGCACAATCAAGCTATCAAACACACATGCGTATGAATTTAATCTGTCTCGACGACTTAATGTCAGTCGTTGGAGCAAATTTACCGAGTGCAAAAGTATGCTGTGCTCATATACTGTACAAAGCAAAGAAATAAGTAATACAAATTCGATTACCCGAGTGGCTTCAGTTAATTAAAGCAGATTCCACTGAGACAGACATGTCCTTGAGTTAACGAACCTAAGATGTTCCCATCCCCCACTGCCTAACAAATCCAAACTGCTAAATGGCGGGAAATAAAAAAAAACTACTAAATAAAATAATACAGCAAACACTTTTATTTTACATTTCCCTCTATATTAGGGTAACTTTTCTACAACGAAAGAACAAAAATATGCAAAGAGTTGCGCACACACACAAACGCTTAACTGAGGAATAATAAATTTAGCATCCACTGTCTTCAAGCACAAAATTAAATAAAATTAATGCGATAAAAAATGTACACGCTTATTTTAGATTCATCTGTGGTCTGCTATCTGTAAATGAGCTTCAATTTCATACTTAATATGAAAACTGTGCAGATAACTTCTCACCGAGAAAGTCAGTCAGTCACTCTTGTCAACTGCCAAGTGCATCGCAACTCCTCCCCCACAGATCACGTGCTAATTTACGGTAGGAAACCGTAATTTTGGAAAACAGTTCAGTACTGTAAAATTCTGCTGTTAATTAACAGAAATTTTTTACAGTGTAGAACCGCACCTGGTTGACAAAATTTGCAACGCATTCGAATCCTTTTTGACGCCGTTTATTACAAACGTCTCCCTCATATATGGCCATGTGTGATCAGGAATGTCCTCGTTGTTAGTTATTTTAACATCGGTGACTCCCTCTGAATGAACATTAGCCATTCCTTTTGTAGGTGCTGCTCATTGTTAGCTCCGCTATCCTTAGTCTATGTCTGATAGCCAGTAAATAATACAGTACACCAGCCACATGGGGAAAAGCCACACAATGATAGGATGATAGGCTGGAAACAGCGCCCAATGAGAAGGAATAATACTAAAAGTAACGAGTCCGTTTGGGAAATGTAAGAAGTAAAAAGTACAGATATTTGTGTAAAAATGTAATGAGTAAATGTAAAAAGTTGTCCGAAAAATAAATAGTGGAGTAAAGTACTGATACCAGAAAAATTTATTTTTACTCCATTACTTCCCACCTCTTGTATCAGTACATACACACACACACACACACACACACACACACACACACACACACACACACACACACACACACACACACACACACACACAGCTCTGCCCCCTGCTGGAGACTTTTGTACTTGAGGTACTACCAAATATCCTGCACCCTTTGATCGAAGTAGGTGTGATGGATCATAAAAAACTAAAAGATCTCTCAGTACTGTGGCGTGTGACCATTAAGTGCTTTATAGGTTAGTAATAGTATATTATAATCAAAGTGAAACCGATCTAGCAGCACTAAGAGATTTTTTGTAGCTATGAAAAAAGCCATGGCTTTCCTTCCATGCTAATCGAAATACTGATAATTTAGTTTGAGGCCATTTACGTTCTAATTTCCTAGCTGATTGTTTTACAATTTTGTGTGTTGTCATTATACCAAGGTGCAAATTTTCTCTCTCTAATTACTTTCCTTTTAAGTGGAGCTACAATACTTGTAATACAAACTGGTTTGGTTTGACCCATGTTTCTGTTAAACACAGAACACTAAACTTCTGATCTGTAATCATTTCATTATCCATAAGAGCTTTAGATACAAGAGATCTTATATTTATCAGTCCTAGCTTCAGATCGAAGGTGCCTCTCTCTCTCTCTCTCTCTCTCTCTCTCTCTCTCTCTCTCTCTCTCTCTCTCTCTTAGCACAGCAGCACAAATATTCAGTATTTTCATAAATATATATTCATAAATATTCATTAAAAAATATTCAGGAGTTGTGTTAGTATTCAGAAAAACTTCTATAATTAATCATAGCTATAACTTAATAACACTATATTAAAATTATCATATGAGTTATTATTATTATTATTATTAATATTTTATAAATATATATATATATATGTATATATATATATATATATATATATATATATATATATATATATATATATATATATATATATATATATATATATATTTTAATAATAATAATAATAATAATAATAATAATAATAATAATAATACAGCAGCATCCTAACAGCGCCCCCATTAGGTCATGTGAGAGAAGATATTTCACTAAACAGAAATCTCAGTTTGTAAATTCTTTACTGCCATCTTGTGGATACAAAATTGTAATGCTCTTAATGAAACTTATTATTAAATAATCATTTTAAATTATTAAATTTATAATCCTGAAGTCCAGAGTAAATGTGGCTTTATTAATTTAAACATTTAATTGGAAATTAAAAATTCTAGAATATATCAAACATTAAGTAATATTACTTAAAATTCTTTATGTATTTTTTTAAATCGAGCGATTAAATAAAAGTTATTTTATAATATAATAAGATGATGTGATTTAAGTGACTTTTGTAGTGATGAAACTGTGTTCAGTGTCATTATAGAACATCTCAGGCAGTAAAAATAAATAAATATTTATATACTGATCAGAAGGATGAGAGTTCAAATCTCAGCACCGCCCTGAGTTCGGCCCTAAACCCTCAAAAACTCAACTGTATAAAATCTTAATCTTAATGAATAAACGCCAACAGACAAACACACACACACACACACACACACACACACACACACACACACACACACACACACAGCTGCTCTCTCCTAACTCTTTGATATACAGATTTTTAGAAATGCACACAGGTATAAAGTGTTTAGCTGGACACCCTGTTACTATCATGGTTTATGTGGACTCGCCCTTTATAGCATTACATGAATGAAATCCGTGTAAAAAACACAGACTTAAGAACTAAGATAAAATGCATCTAGCTGATTGCACTCTTATTAGAAAATATTATTCTATTACTACTATTTAAGGCAAACATGCAAAATATATATAACCATTTTGAGCTCAACCCGAAATATTCAATATTTTAACTACTGTAAATAAATAAATGCAAATACACAGACACACACAGAGCTGCTCTCTCTCTCTCTCTCTCTCTCTCTCTCTCTCTCTCTCTCTCTCTCTCTCTCTTTCTCTCTCTCTCTCCTAATTCTCTGATATTCAGATTCTAAGACAAACACACATTTTTAGCTGGACACCCAGTTATTGTCATAGTTTATGTGGACTCACCCTCCATAACATTAAATTAATGAAATTTTTGCAAAATGCAAAATATCAGACCATATCAGCTTTCGTGAAATCATGAGATCAAGTAATTAAAACACTTCTATAATCACTCATATATGTAACTTTGTAATATTAGAAGTTTTATCTATAATAATAATAATAATAATAATAATAATAATAATAATAATAATAATAATAATAATACAGCAGCAGCATCCTAACAGCGCCCCCAGCAGGTCAAGTGAAAGAAAATATTTCACTAAACTGAAATCTCAGTTTGAAAAGTCTTTACTGCCATCTTGTGGATACAAAATTGTAATGCTCTTAATAAAAATTAGTAAAATAATCATTTAAAATGATTAATCTTTCTAATCCTGAAGCCTGGAGTAAATGTGTGTTTATTAATTTAAACATTTAATTGGAAAATAAATACTAAAAATTCTATAATATAGAAAACATTATGTAATATTACTTAAAATTATTAATAAATAAATTTATACATGAGTAGAACTCCGTATACTTGGCTCAGAATATATTCACCTTGGTTTATCTCTTATACCACAGCTTTCAGAAGGTTCTTCAGTAAATTTCTCTTGTTTCTGATAATGTTGTGTTCGTAATACAGATATTTATAATTATTTGTGTGTTTGTTTTGTCCACTGTTGTGTTATTATGGGGTGAGTAATGGTACTTCAGTGCTGTAACATTTATGTTGATGCCAAAGATTTAATGGAGGGCTGGTGGAAGAAGATTTGTTCATTCATGGATCTGTGTTATTGCATGGGTTACTGCATGATATTGATGTGATGTTTGACACTTGGTGTCACTTCCTGTCTTCGGGACATCACTTCCTGTGTTTGAATTGTTTCTCGAGCTAAACATAAAACTATAAACACTCAGAAAATTTGTTTTAGTAACTTTATTAGGATAAAATTAGATCATAGTGAATGATCTTCTCAGCTGTCCTCACTGTCCTCTGCAGGGTCTTGTGATCCGAGATGGTGCAGTTCTCACACCAGACAGTGATGCAGCTGCTCAGGATGATCTCAAAGGTCTCTCTGTAGAATGTGGTCAGGATGGGGGGAGGGAGGTGGGCTTTCCTCAGTCTTAGTAAGAAGTAGAGATGCTGCTGTGCTAACTTGGTGATGGAGCTGGTGTTGAGTGACCAGGTTATGTTGTAAGAGAGCGCGCGAGAGAGAGAGAGAGAGAGAGAGAGAGAGAGAGAGAGAGAGAGAGAGAGAGAGAGAGAGAGAGAGAGATGAAAACTGTTAGTCACCTTCGATCTGAAGCTAGGACTGATAAATATAAGATCTCTTGTATCTAAAGCTCTATAATTAATATTTATGAATATATATTTATGAAAATACTGAATATTTGTGCTGCTGTGCTAAGAGAGAGAAAGAGAGAGAGAGAGAGAGAGAGAGAGAGAGAGAGAGAGAGAGAGAGAGAGAGAGAGAGAGAGGCACCTTCGATCTGAAGCTAGGACTGATAAATATAAGATCTCTTGTATCTAAAGCTCTTATGGATAATGAAATGATTACAGATCAGAGGTTTAGTGTTGTGTGTTTAACAGAAACATGGGTCAAACCAAACCAGTTTGTATTACAAGTATTGTAGCTCCACTTAAAAGGAAAGTAATTAGAGAGAGAAAATTTGCACCTTGGTATAAAGACAACACACAAAAATGTAAAACAAATTAGAACGTAAATGGCCTCAAACTAAATTATCAGTATTTCTATTAGCATGGAAGGAAAGCCATGGCTTTTTTCATAGCTACAATATATATATATATATATATATATATATATATATATATATATATATATATATATATATCTTAGTGCTGCTAGATCGGTTTCACTTTGATTATACTATACTATTATTAACCTATAAAGCACTTAATGGTCACACGCCACAGTACTGAGAGATCTTTTGATTTTTTAGGATACGTCACACCTACTTCGATCAAAGGGTGCAGGCTATATGGTAGTACCACAAGTACAAAAGTCTCCAGCAGGAGGCAGAGCTTTTTGTCACAGAGCCCCACAGTTATGGAACAGACATCCAATTAGTGTTTGGGACTCAGACACAGTCTCAGTGTTTAAGTCCAGGATAAAAACACATTTCTTTATATGGCGGGGGTTGGGGGCAAGAATTGACACTGATATATAACTAAAAATTAGAGCAGAATATGCCAACCCGTTTCTGTAAACCCAAAACATAGCACACAGGTTCGTTTCCACTGAACACAGGAGACGTGGATATAAATACAAAATACTTTTATTGCACAATAATTAGTTAAAATATAGAAAACTGTAGACCAAACAAAGAAATGAAGTGAAGAAAAACAAACAAAAAAAAACGTTCCAGCTGAGGCTTACCAGTAGGGCAGCTAGCTGAACAGGTTCGTGCCAAAAGCTCACAAACCTAGACATGCCATGGAGCAGCAAGAGGTTAAAAAAAAGAGACTGTGCAGGAAGGCTGGAGGTTTTCCACAGCGGCTCGTGGGGGACTGTGTGTGATGACTCGTGGGGTATTGAGGATGTTCAGGTGGTGTGCAGACAGCTGCAGTGTGGATAGGCCCTCAGTAACCACATACCAGCCTGGTTTGGTCCTGGAACTGGGTCCATATGGCTGAATGAGGTGGAGTGTGAGGGGAACGAGACGTCCCTATGGAACTGCAGATATCAGCTGTGTGAAGAGGGTGAATGTGGACACCATGAGGACGTAGGAGTCGTCTGCTCAGGTACAGTGTGATGACTGACAATAAACCTGTTAGATATGTATATGTTTTATTTCAAAACTGAGGCCCAAAGTTTCTGAAACTCAACATGATAGTAAGGACTTGTTTATAAATGTAATCCATCTTAAATATATTTTTACTTTAAGATAATTTTACACATATTTAACTGTGTGGATAAAACAGGAAGTTTTTAAATGAAGTGTAAGTCGTCATTCTCTCACCAGAGTTTAAAGAGATCCGACTCACGAAGGGGAATCTGGAAGTGTTCTACAATGGAACCTGGGGTAATGTCTGTTACAATCAGATGGCTGATGAGCTAGAAACAGCAAACATGGTGTGTGGAGAGCTGAACTGTGGAAAACTTGGGAATCTGTCAAACACTGAAGCACGAGTAAAATCTGCTCCTAACTGGCTGGATCATGTGAAATGTAGGAAACACGACTCTAATCTGTTGCAGTGTCCATCTTCACCCTGGGGACAGAACAGATGTAATAATCATAATGAAGTTGTTCATATTACCTGCACAGGTAAGAGGACTCTCTCTATAATAATAGTTTATACAATGCTGTAGAGTTTGTGTAAATATTTAATATAAAATTAGAATGAGAGAAAAGTCTGATTTTGTCTGTTTTATTACTGTAGATGATGGAACTTCAGGATTATAAAAACTAAAAAAATTTAAATGATTATTTAATAATAATTTTTATTAAGAGCATTACAAGTTTGTATCCACAAGGTGGCAGTAAAGAATTTACAAACTGAGATTTCTGTTTAGTGAAATATTTTCTCTCACATGAACTGCTGGGGGGCGCTGTTAGGATGCTGCTGTATTAATAATAATAATAATAATAATAATAATAATAATAATAATAATAATAATAATAATAATATGATTTTCATACAACATTATTAAGTTATAGATATGATTAATTATAGACGTTTTCTAAATACAAACACAACTCCTGAATATTTTTTAATGTCTGCTGGTTCCCATGTTTAAAATTTTATGAAAGCTGATATGGTCACAACATTTTGCACATTTTTGCTAAATATTAATAACATAAATACAAATTTTATAATAAATTATAATAATAAGAAGAAGAAAAAATAGTTTCCAAGAGTGCAAATCAGCTAAATGCACTTTATATTAGAATTACACATGTGTGTGTTTTTTTTTAATTTTTTTACAGGGATTTCATTTATATAATATTATGGAGGGTGAGTCCACATAAACCATGACAGTAACTGGCTGGGTGTCCAGATAAACACTTTATACCTGTGTATATTTCTATAAATCTGTATATCAAAGAGTTAGGAAAGGGAGAGAGCAGCTGTGTGTGTGTGTGTGTGTGTGTGTGTGTGTGTGTGTGTGTGTGTGTGTGTGTGTGTGTGTGTGTGTGTTGGCATTTTTTCATTAGGATGAAGAAGATTTTATACAGTTGAGTTATCGAGGGTTGCACTCACGGTGGTGCTGAGATTTGAACTCACAACCTACTGATCAGAATATATTTTTACTGAGTTAGATGTTCTATAATGTCACTGAACACAGATTCATCACTACAAGAGTCACATCAAATCACATCATCACATTATATTATAAAATAACTTTTACTTAATTACTTGTTAAAGAAAAATTGCACAAAGAATTTATTAAAAATGTAAATAAAACTCTGCATAAGACACAGTATTTACTCAGTATGGAGAGGAAAAAGTTACATTTGATTGCATATTGTTTATTTAGACAAAATATTTTAATTTATTGTCATTACCCATTATATACAAGGAGACCGGAAGTAGGGCTGCTGATGGTGCTGCAACTTTCAGGATTACTTTAACTGCAGCTGCTAAAATAATGTTACAAAGAGCTGATACTCGAGACTCCTTCCATAAATGTTAAATAAACATCTCCAATCAGAAAACATCACCACCAATGATTATACGCTGTTCTTTGTTATATAACATGTTTTAAATCAGTTTATTTTAGGTATAGATAAGGAGTAACGTCCATCATACAAGTCCCTGTGAACGACGTTAATGTAGGAAAGATAACATATTAGAACGAGCACATTAATATAAACTAATCATTTATGTTGAAGTCATAACTATTGTCAGAGCTGTGCTGTTGTAGGAAATTAATCAACACCTTCTAATTCCACAATTCATCCACACTGTGGTATAAATATTGTAATCTGCACTCATTCTGTTAAAAGAAAATGATTTTACTATCATTCAGGTGTGATGTAATAGCACATGTCACATGAACGCTGCTTAAAATTCCAGCTCCCACAATGTAAAACATCTTCCTGCAGCCCTGATTATATATATTATGAGGAGACGTATAGAACATCAACAGGAAAAAACACAGAATATTGATTTAGATCTTAAAATATAAAACAACAACCTGAACATATTGAATGAAAAATGTTTATCTATTTAAGACAGTTCCATATTTATGGCTCGTAACAAGTTTTAATATATTGTAATAAACAAGGTTTCTTCTGGCAAGTGGAATGTAATTAACACATTTCTAAAAACACTGAATAACAGATTCACAAGTTTCAGATCAACATGAACGATAAGATCAGTTGTTTCATCAAAAGATTGTAATGAACATTGAAGTGATTTTGATGGAATAATCTGGTGATAATGAGGTGTGGTGTGTCAGTGATATTTAAGCTCACTATGACTTATAGCACTAAATGTGTTGTAAAAGGAAAGCTGGAAACATTTGTTAAGTAATAATGGAGGTGATTTAACTCTCCCTAATTTATCTACTAATAACAAGGTGAGAAAATGAATGTGGTTCAGAAAGAATGAAATTATTAGAAGTATAATAAAGTCATTTTTTGTGTTTATAAAAGTTGAAATGTAATTTCCTGAGAAAAGGCCTTTGGAGACGTGTCTCAGTCACATGGTCCCTGTCCTTCTGAGATTTCTCCTCCACGTCATCATATTCTGTAAAATAAACACATTTACTTCTTTAATACTTCCTTTATATTGTATTAATACAGTAATTGTTTTGTAACAACTTATAATACATAAACGATGCACTATGTAGGATTTCTCTGATATTTAAACCATATATGAAGAGAACAGAGAACATTTATCACATCAGTTTCTTTAATCTGACTGAACGGTGATTTGTTATAAAAACAGTGATCTGATGTTTATGTTCTGTATCATAGATAATATTTACAGTAGGTCTAATCTAAACTCTTTAATAAATACATGTTCTATTATATTTGTCCTAAAAACTGATCTGAAAGCTGATATTTATTATATACCATATATAATATAATCATATATAATTTAATCTTTTACTCTGCTGCTTGTGAACTTAAGTACATTAGAGAATAAACAGGAAGTCGCTCACCTTCTGTCTCTCCTGTCTCTCCTACATCCTGTTCCTCAGTGATGACATCATCATAATCTTCTGGATTGTCTAATGAACAAATAAATGAATAAGTAATGAACCACTGTGTGTGTTGGTGTTACAGTAAAATACTGAGTTACAGGGTGGTGTGATGAAGCAGCGTTTTTAAATAATCTGTAAAACAATAAAAAATAATTTTCTTACAGAAAACTTCACCATGTTGATGAACACACAGATATTTAATATAAATTCATGTGAATTTAAGTTCCAGTGAATCAGCTGTTACTATAGAAACCACAATGTATTGGATCATTAATAGAAACCTGTGATTTACATCTGCAGTACTGTCAGAGCTGCTGTTCTAGAAAATTAATCAACACCTACTGACCAATCAGAACGCAGAATTCAACAGTGTACTAAAATGGAACTAGATTTGTAAAGTTCGTCGCGACAAACTTTGATGTTGGCTTTGACGGTGCAAGAATTCGCAAAGGCCGGTGTTTTTTGGAGGCGAGTAGACAGAAAGATTGTGAAAGCTACTGGACTGCTAGGGTGCCAATTCTTTTGGAATTGAGAGGAAATGAGCATGTGACATGATCCGAATACCCGTGGGGCAGTTCCCTTCATTGTGCTGAGTGTGTTGATATGTCACATGTCCATGTTGTGCAAATTTTTGATTTTGCTTGTTTTGGGGGCAGGGCTACACGTGACCTCACGTGACGTCACATAACGTGACCAGAATACACGTGGGGCAGTTCCCCTCGTTGTGCTGAGTGTTTTGATATGTCACATGTCCATGTTGTGCAGATTTTTGATTTCACTTATTTTGGGGGCGGGGCTACACGTGACGTCACGTGACGTGACCAGAATACCCGTGGGGCAGTTCCCCTCATTGTGCTGAGTGTTTTAATATGTCACATGTCCATGTTGCGGAAATTTTTGATTTCAATTGTTGTTGGGGGCGGGGCTACACGTGACGTTACGTGACCAGAATACCCGTGGGGCAGTTCCGCTCAATGTGCTGAGTCTTTAGATATGTCACATGTCCATGTTGTGCAAATTTTTAATTTTGATTGTTTTTGGGGCGGGGCTACATGTGACATCACGTGACGTCACGTGACGTGACTGTAATACCCGTGGGGCAGTTCCACTCATTGTGCTGAGTGTTTTGATATGTCACATGTCCATGTTGTGCAAATTTTTAATTTTTCTTGTTTTTGGGGCGGGGCTACATGTGACAACACGTGACGTCACGTGATGTGACCAGAATACCCGTGGGGCAGTTCCCCTCAATGTGCTGAGTGTTTTGATATGTCACATGTCCATGTTGTGCAAATTTTTGATTTCGCTTGTTTTGGGGGTGGGGCTACATGTGACCTCACGTGACGTCACGTGACGTGACCAGAATACCTGTGGGGCAGTTCTTCTCATTGTCCTGAGTGTTTTGATATGTCACATGTCCATGTTGTGCAAATTTTTGATTTCGCTTGTTTTAGGGGCGTGGCTACACGTGACATCACGTGATGTGGTGGGGCAGTTCCCCTCAATGTGCTGAGTGTTTTGATATGTCACATGTCCATGTTGTGCAAATTTTTTATTTTGCTTGTTTTGGGGGCGGGGCTACATGTGACCTCACGTGACGTCACGTGACGTGACCAGAATACCCGTGGGGCAGTTCCCCTCATTTTGCTGAGTGTTTTGATATGTCACATGTCCATGTTGTGCAAATTTTTAATTTTGCTTGTTTTTGGGGCGGGGCTGCATGTGACATCACGTGACGTCACGTGACGTGACCGTAATACCCGTGGGGCAGTTCCCCTCATTGTGCTGACTGTTTTGATATGTCACATGTCCATGTTGTGCAAATTTTTAATTTTGCTTGTTTTTGGGGCGGAGCTAAATGTGACATCACGTGACGTCATGTGACGTGACCAGAATACCCGTGGGGAAGTTCTTCTCAATGCGCTGAGTGTTTTGATATGTCACATGTCCATTTTGTGCAAATTTTTGATTTAGCTTGTTTTGGGGGCGGGGCTACACGTGACGTCACGTGCTGTCGAGTGATGTCACCAGAATATCCGGTGGGGTGCCAACACTTTTGGCAAAAAGTGGCTACTGAGGGTTTGGACATTTCATGTCAATACTGCAGTCATTATGGGATTCTACTTATTATTATACTGCGTGGATCACAGAGCGAGAAGCCGTGCCTGAGCTCTGCGCACGCTGTGTGTGTGAGAGCTTAGAGGAATTTTCGGAATTCCCTATTCAAGTCTATGGGATGTTCGATCGTTGACTACCCGAAAACCGAAAATTCCGTCGGAAGTCCGAAATAAAAACTTCTTCCAGAGTAAGGTCCTAAAGAACCTGTCCGAGTTCGGTGTAAATCGCTCGAAAACTTGCCGAGTTATAAACCTCAAACCTCGCTTAGAAAAATAGAACCAACAAACTTCAGACCAGGGTCTACGACATATCCGAATTTGGTGCATGTGGCTCGGACGCCCTGGGCCGCATTTTTTTAAATAAATTTTTGTCTAAGAATAATAATAATAATAATAATAATGATAATAATAATAATAATAATAATAATAATAATAATAATAATAATAATAATAATAAGCTTATAACGGAAATCAGAATGTTGGCTCCTACAAAGCCAACATAATTAAGCCACAAAGCTTGAGTTTTACTGTATAACATTTTAAGGTAAATAAATTCCTTCCATTTTCATAAAAAAACTGACCTGTGATGATGTTTGTGTTTGTTTCAGTGGTAACTGCATCGTCATAGTTCTCGGACACGTCCTCTGTCAGGACGTAGAGATAAAAGCTATTAAACCCACATCAATGTCATTAATGATCATTTGGATGCTTGTGGATGCCACACTGTCCCATAATTATCATACCTGTCAGTATAACTGACTTCTGATCAGCTGTAATGGCGTCATCATAATTCTCAGCTTCATCCTCTACACCAAAACACAGATATTTAAAGATATTTAAAGTTTACTGAAGTGACAGTTTGTCCACTGTGTGTTTGATGACACGATACAAAATGAAATCGTACACGTGTAAAAAACGTCACTACACACAAACCGATAAACAAACGTATTGACAGTGTGTGTGTTTAATTTATACTGCTTTCTAAAACAAATCCCAAAACAGAACCACACCATCCACGTTATCAGGGATGGGTCCAGCAGTGACGGCATCATCGTAGTCCTCTGGTGGGTCGACCCTTCCTGGATCACCTAAATGAAATAAAAGCAGAGACTCTGTACAAACAGCTCCATCACATTCTGACCTCATGGTTTAATGTCAACTCAGTAAATTTATGTGATCTCTTAACAACTGCACCCACTTATGATGTCACTGGTGTCCATGACATCATCATAATACTCAGACTTGTCTTTGATCCCAGACTTTACTGTAAAAAGAACAATGTGTTAGTTTTGGGTTTTTAAACACATTTATACTCAATAAAATACTCAAACAAAGAAGCTTTGATAAATTTGATCAGATGGATTTCAGGAGATTAAAGTAAGATAAGGTTGATGGTGAGATCTCATGTGTCAGCATTAAAACACTGGAGTTACTGTAATTCTTCTACACACTACATCATAATCATGTCTCAGAAAGGACAAATGTAGTCATTTCTGATTTCTAATTTTAATTCTAATATCTTTCAGTTAATGGAGTTAGACAAACTCACACTCTGGTCTTTTTTACCTGAGAGAAGCTCATCATCCACATGCTCATACCCAGAATGCTGTTCTTCAGAGAGGAGACTTCCTGTTAGAGGAGAGCAGGAGAGTCAGGAGACGTGTTCAGAAGAGCAGACACACACACACACACACACACACACACACACACACACACACACACACACACACACACACACACACACACACACACACACACACACACACAAACACACACACATACACACACAAACACACACACACACAGCTTGAAGACACGGAGATTGAAGTATTTATTAGGACTCCCAGTAACCACCAAGGGTTATGGGGACTCACTTTCCATGACATTATTTCAATAAAATCTGTAAAATTTGTACACATATATGCAAGTCAGTCTTTCTCACACACTCACTCACTCACTCACTCACTCACTCACTCACTCACACAATGCACTGCAGAGAGATGGACACTTTTACAGTAAAACCGTGCACACAGACACATTTTAAATGTCTTTTTTCAATTATTAATTATAATTATTTATCCGGGGCCGGGTCGCGAGGGCAGCAGTCTAAGCAGGGACACCCAGACTTCCCTCTCCCCAGACACTTCCTCCAGCTCTTCCGGGGGAATACCGAGGCGTTCCCAGGTCAGCCGAGAGACATAGTCCCTCCAGCATGTCCTAGGTCTTCCCCGGGGCCTCCTCCCGGTTGGACATGCCCGGAACACCTCCCCAGGGAGGTGTCCAGGAGGCATCCGAAACAGATGCCCGAGCCACCTAAGCTGACCCCTCTCAATGTGGAGGAGCAGCGGCTCTACTCTGAGCTCCTCCCGAGTGACTGAGCTCCTCACCCTATCTCTAAGGGTTGCGCCCAGCCACCCTGCGGAGGAAACTCATTTCGGCCGCCTGTAAGCTCATGACCATAGGTGAGGGTAGGAACGTAGATCGACTGGTAAATAGAGAGCTTCGCCTTGCGGCTCAGCTCTTTCTTCACCACAACAGATCGGTATATCGACCGCATCACTGCAGAAGATATACCGATCCGCCTGTCGATCTCCCACTACATCCTTCGCTCACTCGTGAACAGGACCCCAAGATACTTGAGGCAGGAGCTCTCCACCAACCTGAAGGGGGCAAGCCACCCTTATCCGGCTGAGAACCATGGCCTCGGACTTGGAGGTGCTGATTCTCATCCCCGCCGCTTCACACTCGGCTGCAAACCGTCCTAGTGCATGCTGAAGGTCCTGATTTGAAGAAGCCAACAGGACAACATCATCTGCAAAAAGCAGAGACGAAATCCTGTGGTCCCCAAGCCGGACTCCCTCCGGCCCCCGACTGCGCCTAGAAATCCTGTCCATATAAATAATTAACAGGACCGGTGACAAAGGGCAGCCCTGCCGGAGTCCAACATGCACTGGGAACAAGTCTGACTAACTGCCAGCAATTAGAACCAAACTCCTGCTCCGGGCATATAGGGACCGGACAGCCCTTAGCAGAGGGCCCCGAACCCCATACTCCCAGAGCACCCCCCACAGGTCACCACGAGGGACACAGTCAAATGCCTTCTCCAGATCCACAAAACACATGTGGACTGGTTGGGCAAACTCCCATGAACCCTCCAGCAACCTGGTGAGGGTATAGAGATGACCCGCATTGTTCCTCCTGAATCCAAGGTTCGACTATCGGCCGAATTCTCCTCTCCAATACCCTGGCATAGACTTTTCCGGGGAGGCTGAGGAGTGTGATCCCCCTGTAGTTGGAACACACCCTCCGGTCCCCCTTCTTAAACAGAGGGACCACCACCCCAGTCTGCCAGTCCAGAGGCACTGTCCCCAACTGCCACGCAATGTTACAGAGGCGTGTCAACCATGACAGCCCCACAACCTCCAGAGACTTGAGGTTTGATAAAAACTACCTCAGTGACCTCAGCTTGGGGGATCAACGAGTCCACAACTGAGCCCCCGCCCTCTGCTTCCTCAGTGGAAGACATGTTGGTGGGGTTGAGGAGAACCTTGAAGTATTCCTTCCACCGTCCGAGGATGTCCCCAGTCGAAGTCAGCAGATTCCCACTCCCACTGTAAACAGTGTGGGCATGGCACTGCTTCCCCCTACTGAGGCGCCGGACGGTTTGCCAGAATTTTTTCAAGGCCAACCGATAGCCCTTCTCCATGGCCTCACCGAACTCCTCCCAGACCGGAGTTTTTTTTCCCAGGACCCAGAGGCACTCTGATTTCCTCAATTTCAGTGCACACGGGTTTAAAAAAAAAAACCTGCACATATATTTGTCCTAAAACAAAAAAGAACACAGAAGGAGAGAGATGGGATGGATCTGTCCAGAAAACCACATTTTTATTTATTAATCATAAATGTGAAAATGTGAAAACACACACACACACAGACACAGAGACACACACAGAGGAAGAGAGAGGATGCACCTGTACAGGAAAGCAGACATACACAAACACACACAAACGCATCACTTAAAAAAAACTACCCCACTTAAACTCTTATCTGTTTCCACTCACACATTTAGGTTATTATTATTGCAGGAAAGCAGTAACACACACACACACACACACACACACACACACACACACACACACACACACACACACAAACATACACACAGTCAGAGAGGGGGGTGCACCTGTACAGAAAAGTACACACACACACAAGCGATCGCTCACACGCTCACGTGCATGAGCACACACACACACACACACACACACACACACACACACACACACACACACACACACACACACACATACACACACACACACAAACACACACACACACACACACACACACACACACACACACACACACACACACATACACACCTGCACTAAAACAGAAGCTTTAATAGATGTTTATCAGCAGAATCCTGTCTCTACACCACATACACTCTAACTGCACATTTCCTCTCACACACATTGAGCTTATTTTTATTTATTTGTCATAAAGAAATAAATCACACTGGATTTGGGGGAAAATATTGCTCTAATCACTGAGTTTACATTGAGGTGTGTATTTTGTATGGAGTGATTTGATCATTTTTATGCAGTGAATTTCAGCTAGAAGTTTAAATAGAATACAATAAGTGTGATGTAGAACAGTCCACATATCACTCACCTCTTTGTGTGAAGCTTCTTCTAGCAATGTTTCTGTGGTTGATCTCCTCATAGACTGCCTCAGGCTCAGACTTACGCATCGTCATAGAGACAACTGGGAGTGGGGAATAATAATAATAATAATAATAATAATAATAATAATAATAATAATAATAATAATAATAATAATAATTACTCTATAATATAATATTAAATGTATTTATAGTATGAATGATAATATGAGAACGAGATTTTAAATAATATAATAATAAAATGTGTGAAAGTGTGGTACCTCTCCTGAGCACTCTGTTCTGGTAAAACAGTACCAGCAGAAGCACTAAGGCCACGAAGAGCAGCGTTCCCAACACATAGAGAACCAGTGGAGGGGAGGATGGAGGTCCAGGTGACACAGGGTTTAGATCGGTTCTTACTGAGGTCAAAAACACAGAAGAGGACCTTGATACGATGCTGTGATGAGAAATATTTAGAACTTAATGAACAGTAATAAATTTTATATTAAACAAATACACACCTGGTTTGGTGGTGGTGGTGGTGGTGGGTGTAGCAGTGGACACGGTGGATATGTCTGTATTCACAGAAAGAAAAACACTTTGTCTCACAATAAAAATAAACTGTTACTCAATAAGGTTTATGACATGCTGATCAGTGTTTACAGTTCAGGGTCTGAGATTTCAATCAAACATCTAAAGCACTATTCGGACGGGACTAGATTTACAGGGGGTCATTAAAGAAATTTCAGTTTCAAAGACTTACTTTGAAACTTTCACTTTCAAAAACTGTTTTTCAGCAAACTCAGCACTCCTCTGAGAAATCTAATCCCGTCTGAATACGAATGTCTGTGATTGCCGAAAATGTTTTTTTTCCAAAACGCGTTTTCTTGTCTGTTTTGGTCAACGTGAACCACTGTATTTCTGCTTTCTGCACACCAATAATGGATGTAAATGTGTTTTTAGCCCTGCGAATAAATAAAAAAATGAAATCAACAAGAAGAGCCAAATCATGTAAATTGTTAAGACTGGCTTCTGTAATATCAGTTTTAGGTATTAGTTTATCATTTCTATAGTCAATTACATAACGTGAAAATTATATAAAAACTTATTTATTCCAGTGGGTTTATAAGAAGTTCTATATAAAACCATATGATAAACATTTTTTACATTGTTTTTTTTTTTTTTTTTAGTATTTTTATAACGTGTAAAACATTTTTAAACACTAAACAAGTTAGGATGTTTACATTTTAAAGTGCTTAAATGTAAATTTACTTAATTTCACAATACATTTTATCATATTTTATCATATATGACCATACGCAATCCACACGTCCTGGACATGTGGTCTTGTGCACCGCCCACATGTAAAACACAGACACTCCTACCTCCGTAATAAACGCAAACATGTTAGTCCCGTCTGAATCCATACATGAAATGACAGACGTCGGCTGAAAAAAATTCTAACTCCAACGACCCCCTTTAAATCTAGACCCGTCCGAATAGTGCTTAAGTTTCTAAATAAAAGTTATCAAGTCTTATCACTGAGACAGAAAGCTGAAAAGTTAGCACACCCCTCTGACCTGCACAGGTGACTCCAGCAGGAGAGCAGTCAGTGTGATTCTTCAGGGAATGATGACAGTCCCACAGGTGAATCTCATTCCCTCGACACTTCACTCTGTTCAGCCAGAAAGTCCCTTCACCAGAACCAACCCGATCATCAGCACTCAGCGCCGACCCACAGCCCAGCTGTCTGCACACCACCTGAGCGTTCATGATGTTCCACTGATCATCACAAACGGAGCCCCACGTAGAGTTATGATACACCTCCAACCTCCCAGAGCAGCTTCCCTTTCCTCCACTCAGCCTGAGAGACCAGTGTTCTACATCACACACATCACCCAAGAGGAAACACACCAACACTGAATAACAGCCTTATATATATATATATATATATATATATATATATATATATATATATATATATATATATATATATATATATCCATCCTTATATTATACTCAACGTGGTCTAGTTTACTAAAAACAGGTTTTGTGGTGTTCTGAAAAAGAATCTTATACCAACTAACTACAAACATCCTGAAATTCAGCTGCTAAATCTGATGTGCGATAAATAAATTAATTGTCTGCTGAATAAAATCATTTGAGGCAGTAAGATCAGACTTTGGTTTCTGTTTACTGATTTTATCTCTGATGGATTGGTTTTCATGAAATGTGAGAAAGATTGATGTCCTCAGGATGGATCTATGAGGAAATACATTAAAGTTCTCTTAAAATGATTTTAGAAATACAAGATGAAATCTCTTCTGTCACTATTAAATCCACATGAAGAACAGGATTAAAAGCTTCTCCTTATATCTCCTTACTTGAGCAGTGTTTCTGAGAGGGAAGTAAAGAGCAGTTTCCTGGTGTACGTGGAGACTTTCCATCATCTGCAGTAATAAAATCAATGCATTAATGAAAAGTTTCACATGCAGGTTATGACAATGTACAGAACCAGAAAAGACTGAATCCACTCACCTGTACACTTAATATGAACCACTTCATTATTGTTATCACATCTGTTCTGTCCCCAGGGTGAAGATGGACACTGCAACAGATTAGAGTCGTGTTTCCTACATTTCACATGATCCAGCCAGTTAGGAGCAGATTTTACTCGTGCTTCAGTGTATGACAGACTGCCATGTCTTCCACAGTTCAGCTCTCCACACACCATGTTTGCTGTTTCTAGCTCATCATCCATCTGATTGTGACACACATTACCCCAGGTTCCATTGTAGAACACTTCCATATTCCCCTCACAGCCTTTTGAGAGTCGGATCTCTTTAAACTCTGGTGAGAGAAGGACGACTTACACTTCATTTGAAAATGTCCTGTTTTATCCACACAGTTAAATATGTGTAAAATTATCTTAAAGTAAAAATATATTTCAGATGGATTACATTTATAAACAAGTCCTTACTATCATGTTGAATTTCAGAAACTTTGGACCTCAGTTTTGAAATAAAACATATACATATCTAACAGGTTTATTGTCAGTCATCACACTGTACCTGAGCAGACGACTCCTACGTCCTCATGGTGTCCACATTCACCCTCTTCACACAGCTGATATCTGCAGTTCCACAGGGACGTCTCGTTCCCCTCACACTCCACCTCATTCAGCCATATGGACCCAGTTCCAGGACCAAACCAGGCTGGTATGTGGTTACTGAGGGCCTCTCCACACTGCAGCTGTCTGCACACCACCTGAACATCCTCAATACCCCACGAGTCATCACACACAGTCCCCCACGAGCCGCTGTGGAAAACCTCCAGCCTTCCTGCACAGTCTCCACCAGAACCAACCAGCCTGATGGACTCTCGGACTGGATTACATTTTTTGTATATAACAAATGAAATAATGTAAATAATATAATTTCATACAAAAGTCATATTTAACAATTTTAAGATTACTTTCATTAATATTTATTTTTATTTGTGGGTGTTTACCTGAACAGGTGATGTAGAGCTGTTCCCCGGAGCTGCAGTTGACATGTTCAGCTTGTGCACTGCTGCAGTTCCTCAGATGTTCTTCACTCCCAGAGCAGCTGAAACCTGTTACACACATGTGTTTGTGTTCAGTGGTGGATGGAGAGGAGCGGTAGTTCAGCACAGAGCCACAGCCCAGCTGTCTGCAGAGCACAGATGCCTCAGACAGACTCCACGAGTCCAGGAGAACTCTCCTCCAGTCCTGTCTGAAATAAATCTCCACCTCCCCCTGACACTTGCTCCCTCCAGACAACCGCACTCGCCCCTCATGAAGCGCCACAGAGGATCCTGAAGCAGAAGAAGCTCATTTAAATATTGTAATGAACTCTGACTTTATTCAGTAACCTGGTGTATGTGATGTTAATATCTCACCATTACAGATGACTCCAGCATCATGTTTATGAGAGCATGCAGCTCGACTCCATGATGAGACGCCACATTGTGATAGGTGTCAATCATATGTGTTTGACAATCAAACACATCAGCCCAGGTGTGGTTACTCCCCTCCCCAAACCAGTCCACCTCCACCACAGCCACAGAACTCCCACAATCCAGCTGTGCACACAGAACATCTGCAGCTCTCATATCCCAGTTTACAGCACAAACTGTGCCCCACACACCGAGGTACAGGAGCTCCAGTCGACCAGAACAGGAGTCCGGTCCGTTCACCAGCCGAGCCTCTGTGTAACCTGAACAAACAGCTGAGAGCTCAGTGAAAGAGGAACATTAACACAGGCACCTTAAAGTTTGATTGACAGCTATTTGGTCTCTATTTAAACAGAAGTTACATCATGATACTTAACCAGAACATATTAATCCCACATCGTTGTCATGGGAACAGGTTGTGTGTTTGAGTGAAGATGATGCTGGACAGAAGTAAATCCCAGATTCGTTTCCTCTACACTGAAGCTCCTCTGTCCACACCTGATCCTCCACTTGTCCAAAAGCAGCTGATCCCAGAACCTTCACAGGAATCCCACAGCCCAGCTCTCGACACACAACCTCTGCATCCTGCTGGTCAAAGTCAGCATCACACACTGTGGACCAGGAACGTCCAAGAAACACCTCCACTCTCCCAGAGCACCGGTGAGGACCAGCACTGAGTCTCGGCATTCTGTGACCTGTGTTTTATTTAATTGTGTAAATATTGTTTTCAACAAGACAGAACATAAAGAAATTATTACAATGTTATCAAATATAGTTTACCGTATTTCACAATTGCTAAAACATAAACCCCATTCTCTGAACCCAATGCTCATTGGCCTAAACCCATTTGTCGAATCAGTCACTTTGTAGGAAAAACCACAAGTTCAGGTAGTTAAGACATTGTTTGCAAATCTCATCCACTCTTTTTGCAAGACACATTAGTAAAATAATAGTATTAAAATAGTAAATACATGTGGCAAAAGTTAAACACAACTACAACACAGCTGTCATCGTTTACACACAACAACTCAATTGTTCACACTTGTTTCTAATGATGTGATCAAATCAGTTGTATAGACTATATGCCAGTTCAGAGTATACACTTCCTACACATAAATATATTGTTCATATACATACACTTTCACAGAAGTATGTCTTTCTGTAACACTTGCAAAACTGTAAGACTTATTTATTTATATATAGAGGGTGTTTGAAATGGATTCCATGGAAAGGCCCCATGAATATATTTTTTTGTAGATGAAGCAGGGTTCAATCTGGCGAAGAGGAGAAGGAGAGGCTGGAACATAATTGTCCAGCGTGGTCTCATGTGCAACCATAAGGGGGGGGTGGGTGGGTTTGGGGGGTCCTCCACCATCATGTAACCCCGGGGCCACATAACACTGACCATCTTCTTACATTTCTGGGTGGTCTTCGGGATGTTTTGTTTGAATGTGAGCAGGAGGATCATCAGCAAGCAGTGCATCCTGTCTATGTTGTGGTTTGGGACAATGTCAGCTTTCACCATGGTGTCAGAATACGTGAGTGGTTCAACATCAACCAGCGATTCGTGAATGTTTGCCTTCCACCATACAGCCCTTTCCTCAACCCAATAGATGGCGATGGGAGGTCTATGACGTGTGGAGTGTTGTCAAGGCTGGATCTGGCACATGAGAGGGCCCGTTGCCTAAGAAAAGTCAACATTGCATGTGATGTGGACGAAGTCCTCTGGCCAGACCCAGCACGAAGACGGGATGCTGAGGCAGAATGAGTTTCTCATTGACTTTGATTTTGCAATTGCACAATATTTTGTGTAATATGATTTTCATTTAGAGTTTGTTTGTTGGGCTTACTTTATTTTCATGTTGAAAATACAGAAATTTAATACTGTATTACTTGCAGTACTTACAGTATGAAATATATTTACTGTACTGAGTTGTGAATTTTTTACTTTTATTTATGGAAAAATTATTTTCTAAATGCAATAAACTTTTTTTTTCTGTAACTACATGCCCTGGACGCTGTATTATCAATTTTTTGATGTAGTGTCTGATGAATGCTGGTGCGTGTTTATATATTGATTGGCTGGGTTTATGTTTAAAGTTCTGAGAATATGGGTGAAGGTTTCAAGAAATGTGTTTTAGCAATTGTGAAATACTGTAAATAAATTGTGTTTAAAATATACTTAAATTTATTTATTTATTTATTTATTTATTTATTTATTTATTTATAATATAATTTATTTATTTTTATACATAAAAATCAAAATTTTACTAAAGTTTATTTACTGGTAACATTATCAATAATAATAATAATAATAATAATAATAATAATAATAATAATAATAATAATAATAATAATAATAATAATAATAATAATAATGTTTGTTCTAAACACAACAGTTTACCTGAGCAGGTGACTCCAGCATCAAGATCATGTCCACAGCCATAAAGTTCCCCCCTCCCATCTGACCCACAGTCCTTCAGTGTCGACTCTGATCCACTACAGCTCACATAAACCATCCAGATTGGTCCTGATCCTGTTCCAAAGTGACCGTATTGTGGTGCATTTACAGGCTCCCCACAGTGCAGCTCTCTACACACCACTGCAGCATCGTGCATATCCCAGTTAAGACCAC
>NC_062536.1:22439612-22472112 GCF_022655615.1 Tachysurus fulvidraco
TTAGTGTATTTTTATAAGGACATTAACAGGTAAGTTTTACTATGTATGTTGGAGAATCTGCTGTATTTCTCCTGGAAATCTACACAAACTATTTTATGTAACATTTCTAATATATTTCATTTTTTGTATTTACTCTAAATTATAGTGTTCAGAAGATTAGTTTACAGAAACATCCTTTAAATATCATTAAATTATTTAAAGCATTACAATTATTAGTAAATTGTATGTGAAGTTAACCATACATGTATACAGATGTATGAAATTTTGCACTTGACAAAATAGCATTTAAAATTTTTGAGGTATAAAGAGTCGTCTATAAACAAACAAACAAACAAACAAACAAATAAATAGATAAATAAAGAAATAATGATTATATGTGTTTCTTCTCTACCACTCTGTCAGGTTTAAAACCACAAGCTGTATTTACTTTATTTCATAGTTTCCTGAATTGTGTAACAAAAAGTGAATATTTCAGTTACATGGTGAAAAATGTAGCTTACTTAGTTGTGTAATGAAAATCCAGGGGTTTTAATGCACCAAAAATTACATTGGTGACTTCAGCACTTAACACAATTAACACTTAATACGTAACACAATTAAGTTCTACTGTTGTTTTTTATCATTTAATTTCACCAAAAGTTGAAGTGATTTCTTATCATAATCCATCCTTTTTTCTGACCACTTGGAAGATGTTTCTCCACAAAGCTTCCCGGGTTTCTGGACCCAGGGTTAGTAGTTTCAGCTCCTTCGCCCCTTTTCTTTGCTTGACACAGGCCAATAATTTGCCCCTTCTGAAACAGAGTAATGTCTTTCCCATGACCACAGGATCTGACTTCCCACTTGGTGGTTTAAGAAATGAGAAGCTGCTCACGGCTTCAGTTCGTATTAAATAACCTGTTAGCAGCTGAAACATATTAATCACTGCAGTAATAATTCAGTGGAAAGCTCTTACCTGTTTCATTCTTTTAATTCATTCATTCATGTTTCATTAATTAATTTCTATTTAAAATTAAGGGGGTGATTTTTTTGCCAGGCTGTATATAAATAAATCTAATTCACGTTTATAAATCTGAATTTAAATATCTGGCGTTTATAGTCACTCAGTCTTTAAATGTGAGCCTTCATTTCATTGTACAATGACAATAAATTATTCTGTTGATGAGATAAACTGGTTTTAGGAGTGATATTACACTTAAACAAATCTTCATAATTGAAATAAATTAATGAGGATTTTAATAAATGTATAATTTACATTTATTGGGCTTATTTAAGTTTAATTATTTAAGTTGTGCTATATTTGGTAACATAATTAACCATAACATGAATACCAAAAAATAGTAAATAAATATTTTTCATGAACATTTTGGTTTATTTTGGTTGATTTAGTTGGTTATTCATGCAGTCACCAGCATATGGTGGAATGAGCAGGCAGAGGATTGATTTCAGCTAGTAATGACATGTCTCGAGACTAAGAACCAGTAAGAGCTGCGACTGCATTACAGAATGACACCAAACTGATTCAGTTTAACACATTTATTATTAGGTCACACATTAATTACTGAAACAAACAAAAAACAGAAAACAACCAATGCTGATTTTATCTCTGGGTTCAGGAAAGTTCACCTGGAGAACATACACAAATAGATTTAATGATACAGTGCAATAATACACAATAATCCTTATTCAGAGTACCATAATATCCATGTTATACCCAAAGGGACGATAGAAAGAGAAAAAACTTAGTATTGGAAATAACTCTGTGCTGCAACTGGACATGTCTTGTGTGCATTACTACATCAGTCCATCTGAGGGATGTTCTACAATAAAAGCATGTTTAACTTTCATCCATTTAAATTCCACAAAGCAAGCAGGAGGTTTTTAACAGAGTAAATACAATCATAACACATACACAAAGTCTAAACAATGTGTTAAACACTAAACACATACATGACACGAAACACTAACACGGACCACAGCACACAGAGTCTCCAGCTCATCACCTCCTCTGAGACATACAGGATGATGGAGGCTACACAAATCTCCCTCAGCTGATCACATAATGCCCCATTTGTATTAAAATACATATAAACTCTCATTCTCTCATCCTTTGAACGTGTAGCAAGAACTTCTTATATTTATTCAACATTAGATCATTAAACAAATGGTAATTTAATCAGTTCTGTCTTTCTGTCTCTGTTATATCTGTCTGTCTGTCTGCCTTTCATTAGAACTTTAGAGCTTTATGTGATAAAAGCGTGTGTTTAATGCGGAGAGACACGGTTTCATGTAAGATGACTGAGACACCGGCACTACTCCAACATGGACACTGATGTGATCACTGCTGTATACAGATGGATTTAAGTCCCACTGATACAGCTGAGTGCTCAGGTCATCTGTCCTCACACCGTCTGTTAAATACAAATTCTGTTTTGCTTATTCTTCTGAGACAAAAATGTATCCAGAGTAAGTCCTCCTAGGGCTTTTGAGTCACATGCACCAAGATCAGTTATGTCGTAGACCCTGGTCTGAAGTTTGTTGCTGTTCCTTTTCTAAGTGATAGGAGTTCTGGTACTCACAGAACCGGGTCTCAAAATGGTCTTTTTTGCCATAGACACCCATTATAACGTTTAGAGGTTTATTACTCAGTAAGCGTTCTAGCTATCTAACTCAAACTCAGCCAGCTTCTTTAGGGTGATACTCTGGACATAGATTTAAATTGGTGGACCGACTGGCCTTTCAGTTTTCCCACAGACTCCAGTATATGCAAAATCAAAAAAGTTCCACAACATTGACGTGATATATCGAAACACTCAGCACAATAAGGTGAATTGCAACACAGGTATTCGGGTATGAATTCATAGCGTAGCGTGTGTGTGTGTTTGTGTATGTGTATGTGTGTGTGTGTTAGTGAGTGTTTGTGTGTGTGAGTGTTTGTGGATGTGTGTGTGTTAGTGAGTGATTGTGTGTGTGTGCGTGTGTATGTGTGTGTGTGTGTGTTAGTGAGTGATTGTGTGTGTGCGTGTGTGTGTTAGTGAGTGTGTGCTTATGTGTGTGTGTTTGGGTATTCTTCTTCAAAAGTATTGGCACCCTAGCATACCCGCCTTGGAATACTTGCTCTGACAAGCCAACATCAAATTTTGGAAGAGCTGTAAAGGTCCCGGATCATGAAATTGCTACTGGAGGGAACAATTGTCAATCAAAAGGAGGGTGTTCCAAATAGAATGGAGAGCCATCATTGACTTCTTAGCTGTCTATCTCTGCACCACGGGCAACCAGTGGCTCATGAGAGGGCTTGTTTGATTCGTTAGACTCTGGACTACAAATCTGAATAAAGTGTAGTTTTATAAGCCTCCAATGAGAAGTGAGAGCCAAAAGAATGTACAGAAGTCAACTACTGTTTACAGTTTTCGGTCAGAAACATAATTATTGTGAGGCGAGCAAAGCGTTTTGGATTAAAAGGCATGAATATTCAATTTCCTTGGACACTTGGGGATTTATGAAAAATATTTGTTTTGGAAAATATTACACCAGTGAAGAAAGGGAAGAGTTTAAAGGTAAGTAAACAAACTGAACTAGTGCCGCCTAGTTCAGGTGACTATCAAATTTATTACATTTTTATGACTGCTATAAATCATATTATGCTTTGTGTGTGGGATTAGTAAAGTCCTGAGAGTCTATACTTTCAAACAATGTATAACATGACCATGTATTTAGAGGATTTAATGCTTAAAAGTTACAATGAAGTTGATGCAGCCTCATCTCCTAGCGGTGGTGGTACATGGACGGCACGATGATCACAGAACTGTTAACCACAGGAATATACCACACAGTATCATCATTACTGAAGCTCCAGCAGCAGCACCAATCAGCACAGAGGAAACATCTACAATGGAACACAAAATAATTAAACACAGAGACTGGAATTCAATGAGAATTAAAAATGTAAAATAAACTGCTAGTAATTTTTTGAGAATTTTATTAGCAACATACATAATGTTGTCTGGACAAATGTCATATATATTATTAACATCTATTGGGGGACTTCAACGCTCACGTGGGCAGCGACAGTGAAACCTGCACCTGAACCCGAGTTGCTATGCTAGTCACAGTTTGACCATAACAAACACCATGTTCAAGCATAAGGGTGTCCATCAGTACACATAGCACCAGATGAGTCAGCTGAGCTGGCTCGGGCATCTGTTCCGGATGCCGCCTAGACGCCTCCCTGGGGAGGTGTTCCGGGCATGTCCAACCGGGAGGAGGCCCCGGGGAAGACCTAGGACACGCTGGAGGGACTATGTCTCTTGGGTAGCCTGGGAACGCCTCAGTATTCCCCCGGAAGAGCTGGAGGAAGTTTCTGGGGAGAGGGAAGTCTGGGTGTCCCTGATTAGACTGCTGCCCCCGCGACCCAGCCCCGGAAAAGCGGTAGAAAATAGATGAATGGATGGATGGATGGATGGATGGAAGGATAAATGGCGAAGGATGTCAGTAGAATTCAGATGCCAGAGTCTTAAATGAAAATGAGATCCATAACACTCAATAGACACCTGATCCAGAAGACTTTATATTATAATTAGAAACCAGTTGGAGTCTACAAACACATTCCCAAGTCTATCATTACAATTGCAGTATAAATTTCTCCTGAGAAGTTCACCTCCATCCTACATTCCCCATTGAAACCTAGTCTCACCCTATCTGATGATGTCTACCCCTTCTTGCTTATCACGTCCTGGTGTTGTAAAGATCTAACAATTCTGTTCACCTGCTCCTCTGTTCTCCATTTGCTTCCAGTCACCACTCAAGCACACATGCTCTTCACCACTTTGTAACTTTCATTCCTTAGTTCCATAAAGAACCTTGCCTCCTGTTACCTATATCACCTACATCACTTGGATTTCAATGGCATCTGTATTTGTTTTATATTAACAAGCCCTCACATGAAAGACTAATTTCCTTTCAGCGCTAGTCATCAGCAGATGAAAGAGTTGGCTTTGTCATCATTCTTTTCTTTTTTCAATAAAGTTCCTGTGATGAAGTTCCTGCTATCAAATATTTTCTTTAGACTTTCTTGACTATGTTGGCATTTAAACTATACTTTTTTTCAGCAATAATTTTGTGCCTTCTTCATTTACTGTGATCTTTAAGGAAAAGTCCTGGAACTCTGATATGTTAACTGACTTTGGAGCTCAATTTGCAATTAAAATTTTAATCTTAAGACACATAAATACTCACACTGAACATCCAGGAACACAGAGGTGTTGTGATCTCCGTGCTGGTTTTGAGCTCTACAGTAATATAAACCACTGTGTGTTGAATCAGTTGTGTTGATGGTGAGATGGTCTCCGGTTCCTATCTGCTCTCCGTTCTCTCTGTACCAGGTGTAGTTCAGCACTGCTGGGTTTGCATCACTGCTACAACTCAGAGACACTGAACTGCCCAAAAGTACTGAATCAGATGGAGACACTGATACTGATGTGTCTCTAGGACCATCTGAAGGAGGAGGAACAGGATTTAGGAGACTCCATAAATCATTAAAGGTCTACTGAATGTGACTTGATTAAGATTAAACCCTTACACAGAACATGTAGAGTACGAGAGCTCTCTACTGATTTGTTAAGGTTCTGGAGCTGGTAGGTGGCAGTGCAGGTGAAATCGAGTCCGTGATGCAGGTGAGTAACGTTGAAGTTCAGCTTTGAGGAGCTGAAGCTGGTGTTGTGGTTCTGCTCCTGTCTTCTCTCCTCAGGCAGGAAGCTCCATGTAATAATAGGGGGTTTGAAGGGACATGGAGATCGAGCAGAGCAAATGAGACTCAGTGAAGTTCCCTCCACCACCTCATTGTGGTCCCTCACCTCCCCCCTGATCCTTCTTATACAGTGTTATTGAGGGTCTGATTGGAGATGCTGAGATAAACACACACTATCACATTAGAGATGAGTTTTAAATGTGTTCCAGTGCATCATTAGTGTAATTACAGTGTACACACACACACACACACACACACACACACACACACTCCCCGCCACACACACTCACACACACACACCCTCACACACACACACACACACACACACACACACACACACACACACACACAAACACACTCACACACACTTACACACACACACCCATGTGCGCATGTGTGCATGTGTGTGTGTGTGTGTGTGTGTGTGTGTGTGTGTGTGTGTGTGTGTGTGTGCGTGTGTGTGTGTGTGTGGCTGTAACATCATTAATTGCACCTGACTAGTAAATAGTGTGTATTTGTACCTTGACCCTCATCACCAGATGTTCCTGCTACAAGTACAGAAACTCATCAGGCTCATTCATGTTAATCTTATGTTAATCCTCACTCATGGACTAACATATGAACACAGGTCAGTTTTTAACGTAAGCAATAAGTTTATACGATAAAATAGATCATCATTTGCAGGTAAAAGGAGTTTATGCTTTATTTTTAATATAACAAGCTGCATTTTGATTCTTACAGTTTATTTCAGCTGCTAACGAGCATTGTTCAATACTGAAACCACATTTTCAAAACTCTTCACACAGTCAGCATTACCAGCATGAATGTGTGCAAAAACAGTTAATCTCACCTACAAAACTCACTCAGACCAACAAACACTGGCAACAATTCTCATTCAGAAAACACACATTTCATTCACAACACACTGACCTAAAAAACACTAACAACAGGAAGCATTACATAATTGATGAACTTTTCTTATTTAAAGTTGATTTTACACATAAATCAGTTCTTCATATAGAAAACTGTAACACAATCTCACTTTATTGAAAGCATTTGTAACACGAATGAATCAGAAATTAATCAAAATTTTATATGAATATAGTACTTGAAAATTATAACCAAAATGTGAAAAAAGAGGGAAAAAACTCCAGGGCTGCAATGATAATAAAAAAGAATAAATAAAATACATTCTACACATTACTGTAACATGTGTAGTTGTTCATTACAGTAAATTACAATGATGGTTCTAGTCTTTTTGCCACAAGTTCTCAACAACATCACCTACCACCTCCACGCAGAAGTTTAAGAAAGGGGAGTATGGAAGCAGGTATAATACTGACATCCTGGGATGTGACACAAACCACTCTGTGACTGCAGCAGAGTGGTGGAATGCCACATTATCCCACACAATAATGAAGGAAGGGGAGTTTGCTGCCCTTTGGCTTCTCTCCTCTGCTGGCACAAGTCGAATATGTAGGTCATTTAGAAATGAGCCTCTCTGTATTGTAGGGGCTAATGAGTAGTTTGTGTAACAGCAAACCTTCATTGGACATTGCTGCACACATCGTGATGTTAGCTCCCCTTTGGCCTGGGACCTCCACAGTCGCTCTCTGTCCCAGTACATTTCTTCCCCTGTGTTGTGTTTTTGCCAGGTGGAATGCAGCTTCATCCACAAAGATAAAAGTATGTGGAGTTTGTCTGGCTTCCATCTCCATCACCCTCTAAATTGCAGAGAGGTTTACAGTAATTGACATTATGCATCAATGTGTATGTATCTGGGGGGGGCACAGTGGCTTAGTGGTTAGCACATTCGCCTCACACCTCCAGGGTTGGGGGTTCAATTCCCACCTCCGCCTTGTGTGTGTGGAGTTTGCATGTTCCTCCTGTGCCTCAGGGCTTTCCTCCGAGTACTCCGGTTTCCTCCCCCGGTCCAAAGACATGCATGGTAGGTTGATTGGATTCTCTGGAAAATTGTCCGTAGTGTGTGAGTGTGTGTGTGAGTGAATGAGAGTGTGTGTGTCCTGCGATAGGTTGGCACTCCGTCCAGGGTGTATACTGCCTCGATGCCCGATGACACCTGAGATAGGCACAGGCTCCCCGTGACCCGAGAAGTTCGGATAAGCGGTAGGGAATGAATGAATAAATTTTAAGAAATATTACATAATGTTTGCTATATTCTAGAATTTGGAGTATTTTCCAATTAAATGTTTAAATTAATAAACACACATTTACTCCAGGCTTCAGGATTAGAAAGATTAATCATTTTAAATGATTATTTTACTAATTTTTATTACAGTTTTTTTCAATTGTTTACACGCAATTTTGAAAACAGAGTTCTTTTTGTCAAAATATAAGCACAATTATCCAAACACCACAATCAATTAGCAAAATTCCTAGATTGTTTGCAAAATGACACACTTCAGTCAAAACATATACACATATTTGTGAAAATGCTATTTGTTTTCATTTAACCAACACAGTCATCAATGATCATACACTATTGCAGCCAGTTTCACACTGCTGTGATAAATAAAAAACACATTTGTAAAAAAAAAAAAAAAAAAGATTTGTGGCCAGACATACTTACTGTATGTAAGAGATAATTTAGGTGACAAAAAATAGTGAGAAACTCACAACATTATTCATGATTTGTTTTGAGATATAAGGAGAATGTAGACAAATACTGTAGGCCTACTATAACCTTACCAAGCACTCCACAACACTTGATGCTGCAGACTGAATATTTCAAGTATTTATTTCAATACTTACAGTATTTCTTACCATAACTAGTTACAGTAATCAACCAAGAATGATATCAATTACTGTAAACAAATAAAATCTATAGACATATAAAAATTACTGCATGAATTACAATACATACACTTTTGACTCTGAAGAAAAGTAAAGTAAAAGTAAACAGAAATGAAAGAAAACTACTGTAAAACTTTTCAGTTCCACACCTGGTAGATGTGTTTATCCAATTCGTTCATTAGTGTGGTAATTGGCAATCCGGTGCTTTGTAATTACAAGGAAGTAACCTCACAATCCTTATTTGTGTCTAAGGTGTGAAAATGTGTGTAAAGTTTTACAATCACTGTGTGTAATGTTTTGCAAAAAGGGTGAAGCAGACATTGTGTGTAATGTGGTGCAAATCTGTGGAGGTGTTTTGCTCATTGGAGTAAAATTTTATTAATTGTGTGGAAATTTTAATTTTAGTGTGTAAACAATCGTAAAAAACTGTAATGTCTGCTTGATCCCATGTTTAGAATTTCACAAAAGCTGATATGGTCACAAAAATTTTGCATTTTGTGCTACATACACTCTAAAAAACGATTCATTGGCTGAACAACCATTACTTATAAAAATAAATAAACTAAACACAAATAACAAAGTAATTTTAACTTTCCAACCTCTACTTAGCATATACAGTATAGTGTCTTAACATAAATATATAAGTTACAAGGTGAACCTAAGTGTATGCCTAAATATAATGAAAAAACATAAGTAACATCAACTAGTATTAAAATTGCATCAAAACTAAGTAATTTTAGCATAATATTTTAAGTATATGACTGAGCCACGTGATATGCAAATCTGGAAAAACTGGATCCATCTGGTGATGCACATGTGAAGACGGTGGAAAGGGGTAAGCTTAACGTTCTATAAACTAAGCAAAATATTTGATTTTGAGGTTTTGACATTAATAAACACTTGTTTGTAGTGTTAGGTGAAGATATTTTCTGAAACGCAAAGAGACGAAGACGCTGAAAAGAGGTAAGATTTGTCGTTTTAAGGTACATTCGTTTATTTGTGTTAATGCGTTTGTGGTCAAGTAAGAAACTTTTTTAAATTGAATTTCTGAATTGCTACGAATTTAGCTTCAACAATTAGAAATATGATACTTGAATACTTATGAAAGTCTAGTTTGTACAAGTAAGTTATTGTATGAAAGGAGGAACGAGTGTGCACGGGATTGTGCAACTGCTAAAGCAGACTCCATCAAATGAATGTTCTAGTGGTTAATTTGTTTATGTCAGAGGAATATGACCATGCATCGCGTTGGCACGTTTACATTAAGATAATTCTGTTCCCGCCCTGGTCCGTGTAATATTAGGTCATTTTAGTATATACAATCTTTTACTGAAAAGGTCTATGTTAGTAACACACTGCAATGTCTTGCCTATTCATACTAAATATACAACTGTTTTTTTTCTCCTTCTAGTTCAGAGCAAGAAAGTGTTGCAAAGGGGGCAGCATGAAGGAAGTTGTCACGCTTTGACACGGTGAAACAAAAGCATGTGAGGATCCAAATGCAGCTTAAGGTTTTTAATAAACAAAACACGAACAAACAGGCAGGCAACGCGGAACAAACAGGAAACGGGAACATGGACATGCACACACCAACAACGACCAACAACATTGACGTGAACAGACAGAGTATATATGGTGAACGAGAACCAATCACAAAACAGAGACAGACAAGGACTAAGACAAAACACCTGGGGAAGAGAATGAATGTAATTAGTGTCCATGGTAACAGATAGGTGGGCGGGGTCAACAATTAACATCAGGGAGAGACGGCAGACAGAAACAAGGGGAAAACACAGACAGACACATTACAGAGCCCCCCCCTACGAGCGGCTTCCAGACGCTCCCAAGTCCACAAAACCCAGTTCAGGCGGGTGGAGCGAAGGCGCAACCAGGGTGGGAGGGCGCGTCGGGTTCGTGTAGTGGTGGCGCCCGCCGAGCAGGAGGCCGGGGTGGCGCCAGCCGAGCCGGAGGCCAGGGCGGCGCCGGCAGAGCCGGAGGCCAGGGCGGCGCCGGCAGAGCCGGAGGCCAGGGCGGCGCCGGCAGAGCAGGAGGCCAGGGCGGCGCCGGCAGAGCAGGAGGCCAGGGTGGAGCCAGAGGCGGAGCCAGAGACCAGAGCAGGACCGGAGACCAGGGTGGTGCCGGAGGCTGAGCCAGAGACCAGAGCAGGACCGGAGACCAGGGTGGTGCCGGAGGCGGATCCAGAGACCAGAGCAGGACCGGAGACCAGGGTGGTGCCGGAGGCGGAGCCAGAGACCAGTGCAGGACCGGAGACCAGGGTGGTGTCGGAGGCGGAGCCAGAGACCAGAGCAGGACCGAAGACCAGGGTGGTGTCGGAGGCGGAGCCAGAGACCAGAGCAGGACCGGAGACCAGGGTGGTGCTGGAGGCGGGGCCAGAGACCAGAGCAGGACCAGGGACCAGGGTGGTGCTGGAGGCGGAGCCAGAGACCGGAATGGAGTTGGCAGCCAGGGTGGTGCTTTGGGCCTATGAACAGACACAGGAGGTAGAAGGGCTGGCAAGTCCAGCGAAGCAAAACACAGGAAAACAGAAACATGCATAGGTTCAGGCCAGGCAGAGAGTTCAGGTAGTTTGGGTGTCATGATGTCGACCTCTATGATCTCTGACTCAGTCATTTCGGTCGACCCGGCCGATTCGGCTGGTTCCGTCAGCTCGGCCGGTTCCGTCGACCCGGTCGGTTCGGGCGACCCGGTCGGTTCGGCAGGTTCCGTCGACCCAATCGGTTCCGTCGACCCGGTCGGTTCCTTCGACCCGGTCGGTTCGGCAGGTTCCATCGACCCGGTCGGTTCCGTCGACCCGGTCGGTTCGGCAGGTTCCATCGACCCGGTCGGTTCCGTCGACCCGGTCAGTTCGGCAGGTTCCATCGACCCGGTCGGTTCGGCAGGTTCCATCGACCCGGTCGGTTCCGTCGACCCGGTCGGTTCGGCAGGTTCCATCGACCCGGTCGGTTCCGTCGACCCGGTCGGTTCCGTCGACCCGGTCGGTTCGGCAGGTTCCATCGACCCGGTCGGTTCCGGCGACCCGGTCGGTTCGGCAGGTTCCATCGACCCGGTCGGTTCCGGCGACCCGGCCGGTTCCGGCGACCCGGTCGGTTCGGCAGGTTCCATCGACCCGGTCGGTTCCGTCGACCCGGTCGGTTCGGCAGGTTCCATCGACCCGGTCGGTTCCGTCGACCCGGTCGGTTCCATCGACCCGGTCGGTTCCGTCGACCCGGTCGGTTCGGCAGGTTCCATCGACCCGGTCGGTTCCGTCGACCCGGTCGGTTCGGCAGGTTCCATCGACCCGGTCGGTTCCGTCGACCCGGTCGGTTCGGCAGGTTCCATCGACCCGGTCGGTTCCGTCGACCCGGCCGGTTCGGCAGGTTCCATCGACCCGGTCGGTTCCGTCGACCCGGCCGGTTCGGCAGGTTCCATCGACCCGGCAGGTTCCGTCGACCCGGCCGGTTCGGCAGGTTCCATCGACCCGGCAGGTTCCGTCGACCCGGCCGGTTCGGCAGGTTCCATCGACCCGGCAGGTTCCGTCGACCCGGTCGGTTCCGGCGACCCGGCTGGTTCCGGCAACCCGGCTGGTCCAGCTGGCGGCTTAGGGATGCCGGCCGCCCGAGCCGACCTAATCGGGGTATCCGCCAGTTTGGAGACCAGCCGGTTAGCACGGACCTCAGCCGAGCTCGCCGGTACGGTAGCCATGGGAACTGGCTCAATCACGGATGTGCACGGGACTGGTCTGGGCGGAGGCACTGTGGAGCATTCGGGCGTCCGTGGCTGATTCCACTCTGTGGCCCACGGATCCCGATGCTTGCTGCCCCCCCCCAAAAAATACTTACGGCCGGCTTCCGTCTCTACAGTGCTCAAGGTTAGCGTGGACCCGTCCAGGAGCAATGCCAGGTTGACGAACTCTGAGAATGTTTTGATCTCCCGGGTAGACGGCATCAGATACCGCAGTATCTCCCTTAGTCCATGCTTAAAAATGTCTTTTAGGGCCTTCTCCCCAAAGTTGACCTCATTGCATAGGTCCACGAATACCTCCGTATACTCCTCAACTGGGGCGTCCTCCTGGCGTAGGCAAAACAGGAGTTCTGCTGGATCCATTGGAGGTTGGTCGTTTTGTCACGCTTTGACACGGTGAAACAAAAGCGGGTGAGGATCCAAATGCAGCTTAAGGTTTTTAATAAACAAAACACGAACAAACAGGCAGGCAACGCGGAACAAACAGGAAACGGGAACATGGACATGCACACACCAACAACGACCAACAACATTGACGTGAACAGACAGAGTATATATGGTGAACGAGAACCAATCACAAAACAGAGACAGACAAGGACTAAGACAAAACACCTGGGGAAGAGAATGAATGTAATTTGTGTCCATGGTAACAGATAGGTGGGCGGGGTCAACAATTAACATCAGGGAGAGACGGCAGACAGAAACAAGGGGAAAACACAGACAGACACATTACAGAAGTGTCCTGTTGGAAGTGAACTTACATTTGTTAATGTGACACATTTGTTGTACGTTCATGATGTGTGGTTTTTGGCTTCACCATTGCATTGCAGCCTGTTTCAAAAAATAAAGTGAAATGCTTTATTTTGTGTGATTTGCATGTGTAATTTATTTTAGTGAAGTGACATATGGTGACCCATACTAGGAATTTGTGCTCTGTGTTTAACTCATTAAAGCAGCAGTGCAATATGCAGACCAATAGCTGATAATCAATAAGTAAAAATTTTACATTGGTTCAACTGAATTAATTGTCTTTTTTAACATAAATGAGCTTAAATTTTAAGTTAACTTAACTTGTAATTACTTAGTAGATTCTATCATATTACATATTTTTTTAAAGAAACAATGTTGAGTGTACCCAAAAATTTAAGTACATATAACAACGGTTTTCTTGTTAATTTTAAGTCATTTTTTTCCAAGTTGGTTTAACTTAAAAAGTGTGATGCAAAAATGGTGCATACATATTTTAAGTATATACAACACATCATTTTTACCAGTGAAGTAATAAAACTGGGAAAAGAATAATAGTTTCCTGGAGTGCAAATCAGCTAGATGTACTTTATATAATGTTATGGAAGGAGTCCACATAAGCCATGACAGTAACAGGGTGTCCAGCTAAACACTTTATACCTGTGTATGACTTAGAATCTGAATATCAGAGAGTTAGGAAGGAGAGCAACTGTGTGTGTGTGTGTGTGTGTGTGTGTTTGTGTGTGTGTGTGTGTGTGTGTGTGTGTGTGTGTGTGTGTGTGTGTGTGTGTGTGTTGGCTTTTACTCATTAAGATGAAGATTTTATACAGTTCAGTTATATAAGGTTTAGGGGTGAGCTCAGGCTGGTGCTGACATTTGAACTCACAACCTTCTGAACAGTATATAAATATTTATTTATTTTTACTGCCTGAGATGTTCAATAATGACACTGAACACAGATTCATCACTACAGGAGTCACTCACTCAAATTACATTATCACATTATATTATAAAATAAATTTTATTTAATCACTTGTTTTAAAAAAATTAATAAAGAATTTATTTAAAATGTGACTAAATCTCGGCACAAGAACCTTTTGAAAGCTATGGTATACAGTAAGAGATAAACCAAGGTGAATATTTCAGGACATCCAGAAAAACAAATTGTTTTAAGAAAAATAAAACAAAATCAACAGCAAAACTGCACTGAAAAAATGACCTTTTTGTTGTAGTAAAATATATTAGGTTAACCCTAATAATTTCTACAAAGTAATATTAACATTTATTGAATACTAGATTTTCCTAAGTACAATTGTAAATAAATACACAATTAATTCATGTACAAAATGAACTGTGTGGGACTAGTAAGTTTTATTTTATCGTTTTTATCGGAATTTTATCGTATTATTTAACTGTTTTATAGGCACTGCACATAGACCTAAAAATACTAAGTAAATTTTAATCAAAAGCTTTAGTGCATTCAAGTCTGTGCATTGCGCATGCGCCATTGGACCCGCCATTACCCGCTTTTTGGATCAGAGGAGTGCTGTTTTACGTGGCTAGTTGAAGTATGGTGAGTTATTTTTACATTTCCTCTGTAATTAGCATCTTTTTTTTTAAGTCTGTGAGCATTTGTATAGTTTATAAATATAAATTATAAATAACGTTAATGTTAGGGGTCAACGTTATACTTTTAACGGTAATGAGGCCTAGAACTTTCCATAGCCATTTACAAAGCATCGAGGCGCATACAGAAGTTTGTTTAAAACCAAACACATTTCCGTGGGTCGATGGTGATTTCATGACAAAACAGAAAAATATTTGATTTGAAATTTGCATTACGTTTTTCTTAACGTACACGTTATGCAATTATCTTACTAATCAGGCAGATTCGCATAGAAATACTTGATGCTGTGATCCAATTTGTTACATATACTGTAAATACGTAATATAAATATATTCACTGAAAAACGGAACCATATTATTTTCTCTCATGGTAATGATATTTAAAGTACATGAATTTGATATTAGACATGAATAGATAACACGACACATTTAGTACTGTGTTCAAAATTTGCGGATTCATAATGTGCTGCAAAGGGCGAGTCGTGAAGTTAGCGCGGATATGCTGCACGGGTCATGAAGTTAAAATAGCCTTGCACAAAAAAGACTGCATGTTGTCTGGTAAGCAATCCATAACAATACAGTGTAGCTATAACAATAAAGTTATTATTATTATTTTTTTTATGAAAATGCATAAAAATTAAACAAAGACATTTTCCCCAAATAAGTGTTGTAGTATAACTACACGAGGTTACGTATGTAACCCGGTTCCCTGAGAGGGGAACGAGACGCTGCATCAGTGCTGACGCTATGGGAATGCTTCTTTGAGGAAGTTGTGTCTGAAGCTCTGTGTGCACACACGCCATTTAATGGTTCAGAAAGGACACGTGAAGGAGTAATTACTCGCCAGTAAGTCCATATAAGGGCATCTACGTCACGCTGCTCCAGCTCCCTTTGTCTGAAGGAAGCGCGAACGGATGCCTGGGGCGTGGCCAGCAACGTAGCGTCTCGTTCCTCTCTCAGGGAACCGGGTTACATACGTAACCTGGTGTAGTTCCCTTTCGAGGGAACTCGACGCTGCGTCAGTGCTGACGCTATGGGAATGCCAATACCCATGCCGCCACGCACCAGTTGATGACTGCGCCAGAGGCCGTGAGAGAGCACGAGCAGACTGGGAACAGCACATCATAGGCCCTGCAGTACCTGGGACCCTGGAGTGAGGTCCAAGTCCAGGTCATAGAATCTAATAAAGGTGTGCGGAGAGGACCATCCTGCCGCAGCACAAATATCTTCAATGGGGACATCCCTGGCCAAGGCACTGGATGAGGCGATACCCCTAGTGGAGTGGGCCCTGATGCCAAGAGGTGAGGCATGACCGCGCACCTCATAGGCCTGAGTAATGGCCTCCACCACCCAGTGCGCCAGGCGCTGTTTGGAAACTGGATTACCCCTATTCCGGCCCCCAAAACAGACAAAAAGGGCAGAGGAGTTACGCCACGAGCTAGAGCGATGGACGTAAGTCCTCAGGGCCCTTACCGGGCAAAGCAAGTGCAGCCTCTCCTGCTCCGTCGACTCATTGGGCGGGGGACAGTAGGCCTGCAGGATGATTGGACATCCCGCCATCCTGGGCACCTTAGGGACATATCCTGGCCTGGGGTGCAGGATAGCCTTGGACATACCGGGGGCAAACTCTAGGCACGCGGGGACGATCGACAAAGCCTGCAAATCCCCGACTCTCCTGAGAGAGGCCAAGGCAAGAAGCAGAGCCGACTTCAGGGTCAGAAACTTCTCAGAGGCTGACTCCAAGGGCTCAAAGGGGGCTTCCAGCAGCCCCTCCAGGACCACGAAGAGGTCCCAGGAAGGAAGGCGTGGCCTAGAGGAAGGCCTCAGCCGCCTGACACCACGCAGAAAGCGAGAGACCAAAGGGTGCCTACCCAAGGAGGCCCCAAGGACAGGTTCGTTGTTCGCGGCAACTGCGGCCACGTACACCTTTAGAGTAGACGGGGACAGGCCCCGAGAAGGAACTCCAGCACTGCAGGAACTCCAGCACTGTACCAACCGGGCAGTGAACTGGATCCTGAGAGTGCTCGTCACACCAGAGGCGGAAAATCCTCCACTTCAGAGCATACAGTTTCCTAGTGGAGGGAGCCCTAGCATTCAGCAGAGTCTCTGTCACCTCAGTTGAGAGGCCTGCGTCTAGGAGCTGGTCCCCCTCAGGGGCCAGACCCAAAGCTTCCACATCTCTGGGCGGGGGTGAAGAATTGCCCCCTGCGCCTGAGAGAGGAGATCCCTCCTGACGGGAACCTCCCATGGAGTGCCGTACAGGAAGGAGACTAGGTCCGTGAACCAAACCCGAGAGGGCCAACGGGGGGCAACTAGGAGAAGGTTGACCCGGTCGTGGCGCACTCTGGCTAGGACTTGCGGGAGCAGAGCTACCGGGGGAAAGGCGTACAGACGGAGCCTCGGCCACGTCCATACCAGGGCATCCAGGCCCAACGGGGCCGGGTGAGAGAGGGAGAACCACAGCGGACAGTGGGTCGACTCCTCTGAGGCAAACAAATCCCCTTCCGCCCGGCCGAAAATCTGCCAGATCCGCTTCACCATGTGAGGGTGAAGACGCCACTCCCTGGGCCTCAGCACCTGCCTCGACAGGAAGTCTGCCTCCCGATTTACACGCCCTGGGATAAAAACCGCTCTTAGCGAAAGAAACCTGGTCTCTGCCCAGAGCAGAATCTGCCACGCCAACCTGAACAGGGGGCGTGAACGCAGACCGCCCTGATGGTTGATATAGGACACCACCGCGGTGCTGTCTGTTCGCACTAGAACATGACAGCCCTCCAGGTGCGGGAGAAAGTGTTGCAATGCTAGGAACACAGCCCTCATCTCCAGGCAATTTATGTGCCATGAGAGACAGGGGCTCTCCCATAGACCCTGGGCCGGGCGGCCATCTAAGGCTGCGCCCCAGCCCGAAAGCGAGGCGTCCGTCGAAAGAGTCCTGCGACGGTGACACGCCCCTAAAATGGGACCCAAGGCCAAGAACCGGGGTCTTTTCCACATAAGGAGGGTACGAAGCCTACGGCGCGTAACCCGTATAACCCTGAGGGGATGCCTGCAAGGATGAAAGCCCGCCCCCTTGAGCCAGAGCTGGAATGGCCTCATGTGAAGCAGACCCAAAGGAATAACGTTGGCTGCTGCTGACATGAGTCCGAGCACCCTCTGTGCCTCGGCAACAGAGAGGCTGCGGCCTAGCCGAATAGCTTTCTCCGCTGACAAGATGGAGGCCACCCGGGTGGGAGACAGATGTGCCCGCATCGTGGTGGAGTCCCAAACCACTCCCAGAAAGGTGGTTCTCTGAGAAGGAGAAAGCACACACTTTCCTGGGTTCAGCCTGAGTCCTAAGGACCTCATGTGGGCAAGCACAGCATCTCGATGCCTGGCTACCATAGCCTCCGACTGGGCAAGAATGAGCCAGTCGTCCAGGTAGTTCAGTACACGGATGCCCTGGAGACGCAATGGTGCCAGGACAGCATCTATGCACTTCGTGAACGTGCGTGGTGAAAGGGCTAGGCCAAAAGGAAGGACACGATACTGGTACGCTTCGCCCCCGAAAGCGAACCTGAGGAACTTCCTGTGCTCCGGCAGAATGCTTATGTGGAAATAAGCATCCTTGAGGTCGATCGTGACAAACCAGTCCTCGGATCTGATCTGGGACACGATCATCTTGAGCGTGAGCATCTTGAACTTGTAAGTCTTCAGAGTAAAGTTCAGAGCCCGCAGATCCAGAATCGGACGCAGCCCCCCGTCCTTCTTGGGAACAACAAAATATCGGCTGTAAAAGCCGGAGTCCCGCTCTGGGAGGGGAACATGCTCTATGGCCCCTTTCTCCAGAAGTGAGAGGAGTTCCTCCCGGAGGAACGCCGCCTGGTGCCCGCCCACATTTGTGGGCAACACACCCTGGAAACACGGAGGACGGGGGGAAAACTGGATCCTGTACCCCCTTTCCACAGTATTCAGGACCCACTGAGACACCCCTGGCAGAAGTTTCCACGCTGCCAGGCTGCCTGACAGTGGCGTCAAACTTGTGCAGACCTCCCGGGCGCCCTGAAACAGCGCACCAGCAGGCGCGAACCCGGGAAGATCCGCACAAGAAAGGGGAGCCGACACAGGCCCCACTGCCCCCCGAAACGACAAAGGCGGTGGGGCTGGCAGTAGGGGGAGCGTCTCTGAATAGGGCGCTCCCAGGAGCCCCTGCCCTCGGGCATCAGGACTCCTTCGTGGCCCGCTTGGCTGAGAGGACAGACCTAAGATCCTCTCTCACCGGACGGGTCTGGGTCCGGGCATGTGAACCGGCCTCCCTAGTTTTAGACGGGGGGGCTCGGGCCGCCACACTAGCTCTTCTCACTGCCCTGAGTGAGCTAGAAGGGGGGGGCAGCTAGATGATGGCCCAGGCTGCTCCCCGCGGCGAAGGAGAAACTCCTTGAACGCCGCTGACTGGCGTTTCACCTCCTGATGCCTGTCGACGACAGTACTAACTGCGTCGCCGAACAAGCCCTGAGGTGAAACTGGGGCGTCCAGGAGAAAGGACTTATCCTTCTCCCTTATGCCCGTCAAATTAAGCCAAAAGTGCCACAGCGCAGCCACAGTATGGCCTATAGTGCGGGCTGTCTGCTTCGTGGCACGGAGCGCGAGATCAGTGGCGCGGCGGAGCTCGGACACCGCCTGAGGTCCCAGCCCTTCACCGCCATCCAGCTCTGCTAGCAGATCAGCCTGGTAGGCCTGCAAGACCGCCATGGTGTGCAGCGCTACAACCGCTTGACCCGCTGCCTCATAGGCCTTACCCACAATGGCCGAAGTGGTCCTACATGGCTTGGATGGAAGGGCAGGTTTTCTCCATGCGGGCGATGCAGGGGAGAGATAACTGGCTAGCGTCTCTTCAACCCTCCGTCCTATACCCATGGTCTTCAAGCCCATTAATGGCTGAATAGTCTGACATGGCTGGAGAAAATACACGCGCCGAAAAGGGATTTTTCCAAGACCTCGATACCTCAGTATGGAGGTCTGGAAGAAATGGCAGACGCCTGCGTGCAGGTGGCTGACGGCCTGAAGTGAGAAAGCGGTCGTCCAGCTTAGAATGGGCGACACCAACTACCTCCTCAGGCCAATCTAAATTCAGCTTCTCAACAGCCTGAGTTATTACCTCGAGGAGCACCTCGAACGCGACTGATTGCGTCGGCCGTTCTGAGGTGGAAAGCCCCTCCCCTTCGACATCGAGCTCCTCAGAGCCGGACGCGGAAAGCAGCATGCTCTCTTCCGGGTTGGGAGAAATCGCAGCGCGAGCTCCCGAACGCGAAACCGAGCGATCGGAGTCAGGGGAGAGTGGAACACCCGTCTCTTGCTCCGCCTCCGCTAACTCAACCTGGGAACCCCATGATTGAAGCCGCCGCGCTGCCTCGGCAGACGCAGGACCCGAACCACGAGGCGCAGCCGAAGCTGAAAACACAGCCAGGCGGGATCGGAGCGTGCGGAGAGGGAATCCCTCACAATGCACGCAGCCGGCTCCCTCGAGAGCCGACCGGGCATGCTCCTCTCCCAAACACACCACACAAAGAGAATGCGCGTCGTCCGCCGTGATAAAGCGGGGGCAAGGATGCACGCATCTCTTAAAGTGCTTAGACTGAAACATTTTGCCTAGTCTTTCCCTATTTTTTTTCTTTCCCTGCACTTGACAGATAGACAAACAACACACATACACAGAGCGCTTCCTGAAGACAAAGAAAGCTGGAGCAGCGTGACGCCCTTATATGGACTTACTGGCGAGTAATTACTCCGTCACGTGTCCTTTCCGAGCCATTAAATGGCGTGTGTGCACACAGAGCTTCAGACACAACTTCCTCAAAGAAGCATTCCCATAGCGTCAGCCTTGACTCAGCGTCGAGTTCCCTCGAAAGGGAACACTGCTTCATCACACCACCCTGTAACTCAGTATTTTACTGTAACACCAACACACACAGTGGTTCATTACTTATTCATTTATTTGTTCATTAGGCAATCCAGAAGATTATGATGATGTCATCACTGAGGAACAGGATGTAGGAGAGACAGAAGGTGAGCGACTTCCTGTTTATTCTCTAATGTACATAAGTTCACAGGCAGCAGAGTAAAAGATTAACTTGTATATGATTATATTATATATGGTATATAATAAATATCAGCTTTCTGATCAGTTTTTAGGACAAATATAATAGAACATGTATTTATTAAAGAGTTTAGATTAGACCTACTGTAAATATTATATATGATACAGAACATAAACATCAGATCACTGTTTTTATAACAAATCACCGTTCAGTCAGATTAAAGAAACTGATGTGATAAATGTTGTCGTAACTCAGAGCCGGTCTCCAAGTCGACACATCGCAGGGTGATCTCCACACTTAGACTTTTTGGTTACTAAAGACTGTTTTAGTTAGACTTAACTCTTAACTCTATAATTACTACAAAAATACGGAGAAAACTCCTCAGACCTGGATGAGACTGAGCAAACTTCTTTATTGTGGTCAATCAGCCAACAAATTATAAGAGAAATTGCCAAATTAAAAGTAACAAATGAAAACCACCAAAAAGAGCATGTCATGCAAAATCAATCAAGAAAAACAAGAACTCTCGCGACGTCCTTGCAAAAATAAAAAGACCCACCTTGACCCGCGGACACGGGCACGCTGGTTATTTTCTTTATTTGCCAAAAGCACAGCGTTTTGTTGTTATTATGAAGCAGTCAATTAAAAGTAGACACTTCACAGTTTCGAATGATGTATTACATATATGTGTATGATTATGAATAACGGAGTATTTTAAGTGCATTACACGTTGAAGAGGAAAAAAGCGCCAAAAACGCGCCTGCGAGAACAATAAAGAATAAATGTGTGCGCTGCAAGACAGTGCATGGTAAAAGACAGGACACACCTTGGAAATGCAAACCATGTAATGTTCCCTTGTGTGTTCAGTTAAATAGGAACTGTTTTGAACAATGGCATGACAACATTTAACAAATTTATATTTATATAAATATTTAATTTATATGTAAAGTATTTTTAGATGCACACCAAACTGTACATTTACAGCTGACATTTTGAATCATTGCATACAACTCTTGACTCTATTGTATTGTTCATGTTTTTTTAACATTGGTAAAATAAGTCTTATTTTGTCAAGTACAGATATAAATAAAATCTTAAGTCTTTTGTACTTCATTGTACACTATTTTATTACACTACAAGCAAAAGATTTTCTCTTTAAGTCTCCCCACATTCATTCTTTTGTCAACACAATCCAGACTAAGCCATTCAACAAAAACTGTCTTACAAAAGTTAAATCAATGTATTGTTTCATGTGAATGAGTGGGTAAAATGGTTTTCACATCTTTTTGTAGCAAATTATCAACTCTACAAGAGTAGAGAACTTTATTGTGTCTTTTTTTTACTACCCACGCATAAACATCATTTACTTAAAAATACAAACATGTACATACATTTTACGTACATAATATTGTAGCAGAGTTTGTGCTGAATACAATATGTGATATTAGCCATTAATATGTTTTGAAATAACTGAAAAAAGACCAAATGTAAGAGCATGTCAGAGCCTCTGCCAGTGTCCCAAAATGAGGATGGATAAACTGAGTCCGCGTGGAGACTGTAAAACCATAAGGCATGGATTAACTTACAATGTCCGCTGGCGTTACCTATGGCAGGTTGGCCATTGACAACAATGCTGGTTGTTGGATCTTGGGTCGCTTCCCCTGGTCGTTTAATTCGAATCTCTAGGATCAGGGTGTAATGAGACGATGACTGGTTTTTCGCCCACTGTATCGGATCTGATACTACTGCCGGAAAGGGACCAGTGTAGTCAAAAGAATACATCATAAAGTACAATGTGTCATTCCATGTTTTCCTGTGCTTGCTAGCATGGGCGAATAATCCTAGAGCACACTTTATGTGACTTTCAATAGCTGTCTCGGCTGATGTCCTGTCAACTCCCGCTATTATGGGATAGGAGTTTTACCCCTGAAAAACTGTGCATCCTCCTATAGTGGCAGAACCTGTGCCTGTACTACGTCTTAACCGTGAGCCTGATTCGGGAATGTTATAAGGCAGCGAGTCATTATGAATGTCGTTTGATTGTAGGGTATAGGCACGGATTTTAACTGTAAGAATTCCTACTGTGATTGCCAGATTCAGAAGTATGCCTATCACACATGCCATATAAAAGATTTGTACAGTTATTCTGTCCTTATATTGTTTATGAGTTCCATCGAGTTTATCTAGTGGTTTCTCGTCTGTGCTCTCCTTTTGGGGTGCGGCTAGTTGCACCATGATTCACAACCGTTCTGATACAACTTTAGTTCTCGGAAAATATCTAATCTTTAATATCTAATATCTAATCCCTCGCTGAGCTTGTGTAAACTCTTGGATTACCCTCAACAATGTCGTCTACAGGGGCTAGGATTGATGTCTCGACATTCCTTGGCAGGTGGATTTGCTGTGTGCGTGCTCTAGCTCTGGCTCGTGTTCCAGCGGCAGGACCTGTCACCATGTCAGGACCATAGGGATCACTATCATCCTTGTCGTCAGGATACGGGGTCCTGTATTGCTTTGATTTCAACAATGTTTCCCAGTCTTTTTCTTTTCTTTTTTTGGCGGGTGACTGACCTGCCAGCTGTTGCTGTTGTCCTGTCTCAGACGTGGAGGGCTGTTCCCCGGTTCTTTGTTCTACGGCGAGTGGATGTGTTTGGGGCTGCGCCCTTGTCTTTGAGGTTGAAGGTTCTTCCCCAGTGTCTGAAGGGGGCTCTTCCCCAGTATCTGCTACAGCTGTCGCACGACAACAATGATTAAGGTGATACCGGTATTCCTTACCTTCGACCTTGACTGCAGTGGGGGTAGCTAACACCACTTTAAAAGGTCCTTCTCTTCTTGGCTGTCTCCAATGTTTTCTCTTGAATGTTCTGATGTACACGTAGTCTCCTGGTTCTACTTGGTTACGTGGTTCCTCCACTGCTGTGCCATGCGTAGCCGGACTCACCTGAGAACACAAGAGTCTATGGATATGGGTTAAATGCTTCACATAGCTTGACATTTCACCTTCCATCTGTTCAAGCGATGGGCCCTTATAGGGTCCTCGTTTAAAAGCCACGGGCATCGGCCTGCCTGTCACCATTTCCTGAGGTGTCAAGTGTGTTGTACGATTTGTCTGTGAACGCATTTTCATCAGAGCCAATGGCAAAGCCTGTACCCAATTCAGGCTTGTGCTGGCACATATTTTTGCAATTTTCTCTTTTAGCACACCGTTGGCTCTTCCTTGTGAGCTTGGGTGATAAACACATCCCATCTTATGTTTGATGCACAACGCGTGTGCAATGGATTCAACTACTTTATTTACAAAATGAGGTCCATTATCTGAACTCAACTGATCTGGGATACCAAACCTCGGGATTACTTCTCTACACAAGAATTTTGCCACTGTCTTAGCATCATTCTTGGCACAGGCCACTGCTTCTACCCATCTACTGAACATGTCAATCACTACCAAAACGTATCGCTTTCCTTCTGCTTTTTCTGCCATGTCCACAAAATCCATCATTAAGTGTAATGGCCCTTGAGGTTCTGGAATGTGTCCTATTGGGGCCCTTTCTGTCATTTCTTTTAGCACAAAGCTCACATGTTCTTAGTGTTTTATCGATATAGCTGGCTAGGTACGGAGACCACCAATTTTTTCTGATAGTGTCTATTATCACCCTTCTATTACAGTGATCTATTCCGTGGGCTTCCTTTATCAGCATTGGTAACAGGGCTGTGGGTGCCACCTACAACCCCTCTCCGCTTCTCCATACTTCTGTCTCTTTGTCCTGAAATGCACCTCACTTTCTCTACTGTTCTACTTCTTCCGGATTGGCTGTGTTTTGTGCATCCCTCACATCTTCCATTGACATCTCTCCTGGACCTGCATCTGGTTCTTCTCCCTGCATGAGTGCCATTATGCATCCATCCCTACTGCTGCCTTTTTAGCTGCTTCATCAGCTGCAGTGTTTCTTTTTGTTATTGTTGTTCCATCTGTTCTGTGAGCTCTGCACTTCACAATAGCTATTTTTTAAGGCATCTGTATCGCTGACAGCAGTTCTGCTATAGCTGGTCCATGGGAGATAGTCCTCTGGAAACCTCGCTGTGCCCAGATTGGTCCAAAAACGTGGCATACCCCATACGCATATACTGAGTCAGTGTATATTGTACAAGTTCTCCCTGCTCCTAGCTTACAAGCTGCTGTCAATGCTTTTATCTCTGCCAATTGAGCTGAGCATGGTTGTGGGACAGTCACTTCGCTTATTGTTCGATATACATTCTCCATGAGGTCGTATTCTATTACTGCATAACCCGCTTTGTTTCCCTCATTGGTACGATAACATGATCCATCCACGAAGAAAATTTGTTGTGCCCCTAGGAGAGGTTGGGACTCTAAATCTGGTCATGCTTTCAGGAACTTTTCAGATTCCTCTGTACAATTGTGTGGAGTCCCTTCACTTGGCAGCACCATCCTTTCGGCTGGGTTGACTGTGTTGCATCTTTCAATTGTCAATTCTGTTGCTGACAGTATCACATCATACCCTGTGCGCCTTGCATTGGTTATTACGAATGCTTGACTTGTCAATAATGCATGCAGTGCATGTGATGTATACAGGGTCATGGGGTGACCCATTGTGATGGTAGAAGCCTTTTGATATGCAAATGCTGCTGTAAGAATTACACGATAACATGGCGGTATGCCCTTCTCAACGTTATCCAATGCTGTGCTGAAGTAGGCAATAGGTTGTTTTCCTACCCCTTGCTGTTGCTGCATTAGTACTGCCGATGCAAAGCCCTGTCTTTCTGACACGTATAGGTGAAATGGTTTGCTGTAATCTGGACTGGCCAGTGCTGGGGCTGAGGCTAGTGTGCACTTCAACATCTCGAAGGCTGCTGATGCTTCTGGTGTCCATGTCAGTTGTGTATTGGGCTTAGCCTGATCTGCAGCTTTTATCATGTTTCTAAGTGGTTGTACTTTTAAGGCAAATCCGCATATCCATGGTCTGCTAAATCCTGCCATGCCCAGGAATGACAACATCTGGCGCACGGTTTGAGGTTGTGGTGTATCCCGTATAGCTTGTACATGAGCCGGTAATATTCTTTGTGTTGTTCCTTCTAGAACTCGTCCTAAATATTCCACCTTTCTCTGGCAGAATTGTAGCTTCTCTTTACTAACCTTGTGCCCATTGTTTGCTAGGTCTTTCAGTACTGTTATTGAATCCTGTACGCATTGCTCTTTCGATTGGCTACAAATCAGTAAGTCAGGCTCTCCATTTGTAAATTCACCAGATCTCTGGTCAGTACTTGGTTGAATATCGATGGATTTTCACAATATCCTTGTTGCTCTTAATATGTGAATGCAAACAAGTGCTGAGAGTCAGGGTGCACTAGAACACTAAAAAAATGCTTAACACAGATCAATTACTGTATACCATTTTGTTCCCTCTGGAATATTTGATAACGTTTGTGGATCTGGGACTATTGGGGTCTCAGCCATCACTATCTGATTGACTGGTCTCAAATCATGTACCAATCTCCATTTATCTGAATTTGGCTTTCTGATCGGAAAAATCGGAGTGTTGCACTGACTTTTTGTGGGGATTAAAACTCTTGCTTCCACTAGCCCTTTAATAGTTGGTCCTAGCCCTTCCTCTGCTTGTTTAGGCAATGGATACTGTCTCTGATAAAGTAATGGTACATTGGGTCTAACCTGTATTTTTGCTAATCCTGCTGACTTAACTAGTCCTACATCTGTTACATGTTTAGTCCACAGTTACTCTGGGACTTGACTTAGTGCTTCGTCTACTTCTTTCTCCGTTAACTCCTCCTTATCTGCCATCTGTGGCATCTGTATCTCTACTTCTACTCTTATTAGAATTTATGTTTGTTTGCTGACTTACTAACATGGTTGTGTATGATTACATGATAACATGATTGTCCCCTAATCTATCCTTAAAATCTTTATCTTCTGACATATGTACTCTAGGATCTTTAGTCATGTTCCACTTCACTACCCTTTCTGCCTCTTTCATCTTAGGCCCTAAATCTTTGGATTCAAATCCTCGCCCGATCATCAGGGAGATGTGGGAGACTGCATCTCAAACTTGATACCATTCTTGAATCTGCTCAGGGAGTACAGCATTTGTAGCTACTCCTTGCTGGCCAATTATCATACTGTCCATGTCGATATCATACTGTTTTCCATGGTCCTCTAGCTTGACAGCAATCTGGATGTATGTAAGTTAATCATGGAATTCCATTCTGATTATTCTTTCTGTATTTTTTATGTATCTTTGTCCTTGACTTCCATCCAATACACTTTGTCCAGTTCTGTCATTTCCTCTTCTTGGCTTACTACTAGGTATTGTCGAGCTAACATTTCTGGGAGTTTTATCCACACTTTTGTTGGCCCACAATGTATTTTGGCTCCTAATTTGCAGAGCACATCTCTCCCAAGAAGATTGGTTGGAAGCAACTGTCTCGCTGTCCTCATGTTCCTCGACCTCAGACTGGTCCCCAGCCACGCTGCTGAGGAGCATACTGAAGATTCATGGGATAATTCGTTGGGTATCCCATTGGATATTGCATCATAGCTGGGGGGCAAAGGCTGTTGCTGTGTCATCATCACTTGTGGTACTCCTCCATTTTGAGGTGGCACAGTCTCAGCAGCAGTCGGAGCCACCATGACTGCCGACTGTTTTGAGGCATACTCTTTATCTTCCTTCTTCTTCTTTTCATGGCTTTCTTGTTTATTTCTTGCTAGTTCTCCCAGCTGTGCCTTGTGCAATTGCACTACTAAATCTTCTAAAGCCTTCTTTGCCTCCATCTTCCTCTTTCTGTGTAAGTCTGTATGGTGTATTACATTCGCTTCGATGGTGGCCCATGGCATGATGTTTAGACCCACCACTGTCTCCAGCTGATCCTGAACTTCCACTGGGAGTGCCCGTTTTAACATGAGTTTAAACAGTGTCATGCTTGCCGGTGTCTCATCCCAGGGTGTTCCCATCTTTTTTCTCCAGGAGTCCTGAAGTTTCAGTTTGAATTGAGCAATTCCTTCTTCCTCGTTCAGTTTTATCTTTTCCACCTTTCCTGGGTCAGCTTTTAGTTGGGCACATATCCCTTACCACATTCCATAGTGTATTCCTGTATGGGCCGAAGGCTATTCCGTCTCCCCTTGGATCGTCAGCCAGTCTTTCCAACCCAGCATTATTGAGTATTTCCAGCACTTTGGCTTTTCCTACGGTCTGGCATAGGATTGCCTTCAGATCGAGTATGGCCAAGTGTTGTCCGGTTGTTTGTTCTTCAAATCTGGTAATCCACCTTTGTGCCCCCTCACACACATTTGGCAATCTTTGCATCAATCCAGTTATGTCCATGAATGTCAAAGGCACGTAGTGTGCCTACCTCCCTTTGACTTTCTATCTTGGTCATCTGGGAGAGGGGTGCTGGACTCCTTGTGTCTTCTCTTCATGTCTTTTTCTTCTGTTGATAGCTTTCGTATTAACCTTTTGACTTGCACGCTTGTGATCTCCAGTTCTACTTCACGTGCTTTCGCTTCCTTCTCCCAACTGTATTGATGGATCCCGTTGTACTCGTATCTGTAATGTTCGTTATAAGATGGGGGTTGGAGCTGCTCCTCACATTCACCTGAGGGTGGGGCTGTAGCCTTCTCTTACTCCTGTTCTTTACTCTGTTCTCCCTTTAACCCCTTTAACCCTGTAAAGCCCAACGTTGCAGAATTACAACACCACCTTGTTTATTTGTCCAGTCACCCTACCTGCAAAATTTATTATTATTTTTTTTTCCCCATGACTGGCTTTGTCAAGATTCGAATAAAATTCCTCAAAATTTTTCTGTGTTCATTACAATGTCTAGAACACATACATATTTAGTTATTTTGGAAAACTAGAGCTTATGTCCATGCTGTAATTCTACAACTTTGGGCCAAAGTGGTAGTCAAAATAGCCTGTGCACCTTATGCCTTACATAAGGACACTGCACTTCTTACATCATCCCAAATCGAAATTTAAACTGTAAGATGATTCATTGTAATTCATTTCTAAATGTGCTTTTCTGTTAAATTTATACTTATTTTCAAGTAGACCATAATTACACACAAGAATACTTTTTATGTGCTATTTGAAACTCCATCATATAGAGCAGTATCTGAAACTCCCTGTATCTTTGTAGTTTTTTGTTTGTTATTTAACTAAACGATCCTGAGATTCTTTATGAGTGTTGCCCAAGTAGCAGATTTTTGGGGTGATGCCTGTTGCATTGTTCAGGGACAGGTGCAAATGGATATGCTGGATAATATGTAGATTTCTCTTTCAGTTAGTCTATTCTTCCAGTTTACTGCAATTGTGGATACACAAACACACTGTGTAGCAAGTGGAATGTTCGCCTGTGCTTTTCAGTAGAAAAGAACTGCCCTAGGGCCTATCACTGCAACCAATCACAGACTTCCAACCACACCAGAAGTGACAGAAACAAAAGTTCTCCTAAATATTTTTCATCTCAATACCCATATCAATAAATGCCCATATGATTATGCACAGTAAGCAATCAACCCTGCAAATGAATGCCTAAATGCTCTGTATCTGATCAGACAAAGTGAGTACAAATACAGAAATTCTGCTCCTAGCAGAGCCCAACACTGCAATATTACAACATTTTCCTAAAAAACTTACTAAAATGTAAAAAATTTCTCTTTTTACTTCTCCCCAGCATTTTATTCTTACTCTCATCTTCCTACATTTTAACTCATCAAACGTCCCTCCTTCAAGCCACTGCAACTCTCCTTTTGTCCGTTCTTGCCATGTACCTATTATTCCTTTTTCAGCATTCTTTATGCTTTATTATTACAATTGCAGCTGGAGTAATTAAGTTCTTTTACCTTTCTCCATCATGCACCCTTGTCTCGCCCTTGTGGCACTGTCACGTGGTTCTGTAATTATTGCAGTTGAAGTTTATTCTTTTTCTGGTAAACGGGGTTGTGCTGGATTCCTTCTAGTATAATTCTCAAGAAAGACAAGGCAGATATCAAGATCAGAGTATAAGTCCAATAAGTATAACTTCGATTAAAATGAAAATTAAAATAAAATTGGTTAAAATCAATCAACTGCACATTCAAATAATTACATACTCAACCAAGTATTGATCCATTCAATTAATTAACTCACTAGTAAATCAAATAAAATCAAATAAACTATCAATCAATCAAATAAACTACCAGTTAAATCACTTAGATAAATAATCAAATCAAATTGTTAAGTTGTAAAAATTAAATTGTTGTTACATTGTCAAAAAGGAAAAAATACAAACAAATAAAAATAATATGAAAAGAATAAATCAATTAAATTGTTGTTAACTTGTTGGTAATTGTCTCATCTAACGACTCACTTATAACATTATGTAACTCTACACAGTTAGACAATGCTCCAAGTTTTCAGCTTCTAAAACCTCTAACACTCAGAAAAGACAGAAAGAAAAAAGAAAAAACAACAATCTTATTGGAACCAAAACAATCTCTCTGTGTGTGTGTTACAAATGTCAGGGTGATTCTAGGCCTTACTGGCACAGAGTTACAGAGGCTAGAATGGAGGGTTTCTTTTACTGAAACAAAAACACTACATTAGGTTTTTATATGTCTTGATTAATGTAATCATAAATCATATTGTATTTTATGTCTAATCCTGTAATGAATTAAAACCAGATTTTATGTGTGTATGAATATGCATATGTGTGGACCCAGGAAGACTAGCTGATTGCATAGACTTTCAGCTAATGTGATCCATATAAACAAACAAAAACAACAAAAAATAAAATAAAACAAAGATTAAAGATAAAATAGATAAAATAAATAAAATAAAAATAAAATGACCTACACCTGGTTTAACACTACGGAAAAAAAACATTTTTTTATGAAGTCAAAAAGAATGCCCCAAGAATTGCATAAATTCTTTAATAAACTTAAAATGATTTTAATTTTATATGAATGTTTATATGAATGTTTTTTTCCCACTAGGCATTAGTATCTGCTCACAAAAAGAGAAAAAAACTCTGTTCTGTGTGTATGTGTGTGTGTTCAGCTTAAGTCATAAAAGTCATGCTTTCACAGTGCCCTAGCTGGCACAGATGGCCCCTTGCCAGATGGCCCTTATTGCTCCTCGTTGGAATCATCTACTTATTGGCTAAAGAGACGTTAGGGTCTCGCTACTTGTTACTGGCTGGCCCAACTGCCAAACAAACGGCGGGTTCTAAGCTTGTCTATCTCTGCTCTACGGGGCACTTATTGGCTCATGTGAGGCTGGACTACAAATATGACACCGAATTTGTAGTTCATCAACTGGGAAGTGAGAGCCGGAAAAAAATGGACGGGAGTAAACTCCGTTTACAGTCTTCAGTCAGAAAAATAATTATTGTAAGGCGAGCACAGCAATTTGGATTAAAAGGCTTAGATACTTCTTGGACCCTTGGGGATTTATGACAAAATATTGAAAACTATGAAGTGAAGTGAATCAGGTGAATCTTATTTTCACTCAGTGTGTCTCATACAGTTCTCTGTTATAATTGAATGCTTTTGTGACTTAAATGGATGTTATGTTATGCTTGTGTGACTTATGTTAGCGCTTTTTTCCGTTGCAACTCATTTTATAGGATTTTCTAAGTGCCATACAACACTTCACAATTGCTTGTTTGTACTTTATCACACATCAAACTGAATCGTCATTCAGTTTGACAATACACAAATACACATGTGCACATAAACAATTCATACACATTACACACCGTACATGTATCATTTATTTGTATACTCATATGGCGTGTACACTTATTTATGTGCATACTCATTGGCCGCACATATTATTGTGTATCGTCGTAAACTTATGATGATAACGTGCACGTATATAAAACCCATAAATACATATAAATACCGTGCACTTTACCGTACACCGGGCGCCCCCCAGCCCTAACAAGCAGAGCTGCCTCGCCGGACAGCGGTATCTAGGGCCAACGCGTTTTCTCCACAAAACGTGTGTCTCTCACAACACGTGTGTCTCTCACAACAGAATTCACTCATGAGATTTTTCTGACACACACACACACACACACACACAGTCACAAATCAAAACAACTTTATCTATTTCCCCTTTGCTCCCTCTCATCCAGTTCTTTTATTTCACCCTTAGGAGTTCTTGACTTCAAGGGCAGCTGTCCGCCTCCCAGGGCCACCCCTCCCTTTTCAGGTCACAGATTCACTATACACAGACTTTTGAATATAAAAGACTGTTAACTCTATAATTACTACAAAAATACTGAGAAAACTCCTCAGACCTGGATGAGACTGAGCAAACTTCTTTATTGTGGTCAATCAGCCAACAAATTATAAGAGAAATTGCCAAATTAAAAGTAACAAAGTTGCCAAATTAAAAGTAACAAAGTTGCCAAATTAAAAGTCTTTTCAACTTTTATAAACACAAAAAATGACTTTATTATACTTCTAATAATTTCATTCATTCTGATCCACGTTAATTTTCTCACCTTGTTATTAGTAAATAGATTAGGGAGAGTTAAATCACCTCCATTATTACTTAACAAATGTTTCCAGCTTTCCTTTTACAACACATTTAGTACTATAAGTCATAGTGAGCTTAAACATCACTGACACACCACACCTCATTAATCACCAGTTTATTCCATCAAAATTACTTAAATGTTTATTTCACTATTAAATATTTTATTTCACATACACATTTATATACATATACAGTTTGCA
>NC_062536.1:22479612-22487112 GCF_022655615.1 Tachysurus fulvidraco
GCACGGCTGAGCGCAATTGCTCACGGACAAGGTCGACAAGCACACAGCAAAGTGACGTGGACTGAGACTGCAAAAGCTGCATTTGAACGACTGAAACAGACATTACAGACGACACCCACACTGGCATGAAACGGGGTAAGGAAGCGGACCCAAATGCAGGATAGCCAAATCAACAGGGTTTAATAACAAAAGGACATGAAAAAACACACAGACTAGAGACAGGACAAAGACAACAGTAGATTCCATGCTGCACAAGGCAACGCGGCACAGTTAAATACACAGGGTAATCACAATAGGAAACAGGTGTGTAGACAGAGAGGAGCAGACGACGGTGGGGCAGACACGTGACAAAGAACGTAAACAGATGCACGTGGCCAAAGTCCGGTCTGAGTCATGACAGAGCCCCCCCCCCAAGGCGTGGCTCCCGACGCGCCAACCCGTCTTGATGGTTCCGACGGGGGCTGGGTGGGGGGAGCAAGGCACACAGCAAGGCAGGTGGGGGGAGCAAGACACATGGTGAGGCAGGTGGGGGGAGCAAGGCACACGACGAGGCAGGTGGGGGGAGCAAGGCACATGACGAGGCAGGTTGGGGGAGCAAGGCACACGGCGAGGCAGGTGGGGGAGCAAGGCACACGGAAAGGCAGGTGGGGGGAGCAAGGCACACAGCGAGGCAGGTGGGGGGAACAAGGCACACGGCTGCACAGCCAGAAAGGGCCAAGCGATGTCTACAGCCGAGCTAGAGGGCCGGGCGACGTCCACAGCCGAGCTAGAGGGTCATGCGACCTCCACAGCCGAGCTAGAGGGCTGAGTGACGTCCACAGCCGAACAGGAGGGCCGAACGCAGCCCCCGACCCACCACGGCCAGGCCAACCTCTCAGACACAAGGAACAGGGTGCGAGGGCAATAAGAGAGAAAAAAAATCCTCCACAAAAAAGAAAATCCATAGGTGCAAAAAAATTCGGGCCCACAACCCGGAAGTGAGGCGGCGCCCCCCGTCGAGAAACCGGATGCGGAGCGGCGTCCCTCACTGAAAAAATGCGGACCGATGTCACCAAACCCGCAAAGTCCAGGGGGGAAAAAAAACAAAAATGCTCCCACGATAAGCTGCTATCCTGCTGGGTCCTGGTGTGGCGGAATCTTCTGTCGTCTTTGTCCTGTCTCTAGTCCATGTATTGTTTCCTATCCTTTTGTTATTAAACCCTGTTGATTTGGCTATCCTGCATTTGGCTCTGCTTCCTTACCTCGCGTCGTGACACACACTACGCATTCCTAATGAGACTACTTACACAAACTGTTGACGAAAAAGGGGGATGCATAACATTAGTTTTGCTCCAAGGGCATGGGGGCAAACTCAGACCAGTAGAATATTTTTCAGCTAAACTGGATCCAGTGGCAACAGGTCTGCTCAATTAACTCTGTTGGTACCACACGCAGTGTTTCGCGACTGCTTTTATAACAAAAACAGCACATATTATGGCTGTACAATGTTTTAGATATAACATTATACTTTTAGAAATCTCAAATGTCAGATTTAAACGATGTACAACCCTGCCACATGTCTTCCCACTGAGCATAATGGGGAGCCTTATAATTGTGTGAGTGTGATTAATGAAGTTTGTTGCCCATGGCCTGATTTACAGGAGACAACACTGACCAACCCTGATCTGGAATTATTTGTGGACAAATTTACTCTAATTTTTTTCATTGATTTTTAATCTGTAAGAAACACAATGTGGGAATGGGATTGGAGGTGCATCCAGGCATCCCATTCCAGCCATAAGCACCTTTCCAATACCTACAGAAGGACTTTATTGAACTTACTCCATCAGCAGGCAAAAACTATTGCCTAGCAATATCTGATTAATAGAATAGGATTTCCACTACACACTCTAATGGTGAATCAACTTCAAAGCTTTGGATCTCTCAAAGTTCCAAAAAAGGCCAAATTTCTTCAATTCCAAGTTTTCACTCAAACATTATGCTTCAATTTCAGTCAACAAGGGATTCCATGATTTCTGAACACTTCAAATAAGTCCAGTGCAAATTATAGGGGGCGGAGCCCTGTTCATCAGTCACACACCACAGAGACAGGAGGTGGAGCTCTGTTCATCAGTCACACACCACAGAGACAGGAGGTGGAGCTTTGTTTATCAGTCACACACCACAGAGACAGGAGGTGGAGCTCTGTTCATCAGTCACACACCACAGAGACAGGAGGTGGAGCTCTGTTCATCAGTCACACACCACAGAGACAGGAGGTGGAGCTCTGTTCATCAGTCACACACCACAGAGTCAGGAGGTGGAGCTCTGTTCATCAGTCACACACCTCAGAGACAGGAGGTGGAGCACTGTTCATCAGTCACACACCACAGAGACAGGAGGCGGAGCTCTGTTCATCAGTCACACACCACAGAGACAGGAGGCGGAGCTCCGTTCATCACCTCTGACGTTATTTTGATATATATGGAGAAAGTGAAAGATGCCTCATCTGATTTGTTATTGAGGCTGTGTGATGATTTCCTCTCGTCTTTCTAATAAGGTAACAGTGAGTGTGATTGGCGGCCGTCTCTCTCCCTCTGTCTGTCTCTCTGTCTGTCTCTCTGTACGGGGCTGAATGAGGGGATACACTTCTCTCAGTCTCTCTGGGCGAGTGGAGGTGAACACATCGTGTACAGCGAGGAGGGAGATGGAAATCTGTCTGACTTTAATTCTTCTCTCATCCACACTCACACTCACAGCAGCTGGTAAGTTCACACTGATTATTCACACGAAAACATCACACACTTCTCACTTTAACAGTAGGGACCAGTTTTAATCATGACATGAAGAAAGTTTCCTGGAGTGATTGTAACTTTATAAACAGTGAAAGTGTTTTATCTTTATAGAATATAAAAAGCTGTACATGAGAGTACACACATCATCCTCAGGGTTTGTTCTGAGGCCTCACTTATAAAATCAGAGAGAGATTAATGTATAGAGTTTAGACATGATTTAGTGTGAGTATGTATGTGTGTGTGTGTGTGTGTGTGTGTGTGTGTGTGTGTGTGTGTGTGTGTGTGTGTGTGTGTGTGTTAGTAAGAAAATGTGTGTGTGTGTGTGTCTGTGTGTTTGTGTGTGAGAGAGAGTGTGTGTCTGAATGTGTGTTAGTGAGCAAATGTGTGTGTGTGTGTGTGTGTGTGTGTGTGTGTGTGTGTGTGTGTGTGTGTGTGAATGTGTGTTAGTGATAAAATGTGTGTGAGTGTGTCTGTGTCTGTGTGTGTGTGTGTGTGTGTATATGTGTGTGTGAGATTAAGTGTGTGTGTATGTGTGTGAGTGTGTGTGAATGGTTGTTAGTGAGCAAATGTGTGTGTTAGTGTGTGTGAGTGTGTGTGTGTGAATATGTGTTAGTGATCAAATGTGTGTGAGTGTGTGTGTGTGTGTGTGTGTGTGTGTGTGTGTGTGTGTGTGTGTGTGTGTGTGTGTGTGTGTGTGTGTGTGTGTGAATTAGTGTTAGTGAGCAAATGTGTGTGAGTGTATGTGTGTGTGATTAAGTGTGTGTGTGTGAGTGAGTGTGAATAGTTGTTAGTGAGCAAATGTGTGTGTTAGTGTGTGTGTGTGTGTGTGTGTGTGTGTGTGTGTGTGTGTGTGTGTGTGTGTGTGTGTGTGTGTGTGTGTGTGTGTGTGTGTGTGAATGTGTGTTAGTGATAAAATGTGTGTGAGTGTGTGTGTGTGTGTGTGTGTGTGTGTGTGTGTGTGTGTGTGTGTGTGTGTGTGTGTATGTGTGTGAGTGTGTGTGAATGGTTGTTAGTGAGCAAATGTGTGTGTTAGTGTGTGTGAGTGTGTGTGTGTGAATTTGATCACATAGTGATCAAATGTGTGTGTGTGTGTGTGTGTGTGTGTGTGTGTGTGTGTGTGTGTGTGAATTAGTGTTATTGAGCAAATGTGTGTGTGTGTGTGTGATTGTGTGTTAGTGAGCAAATGTGTGTGTGTGTGTCTATCTGATTGAGTGTGTGTGTGTGTGTGTGTGTGTGTGTGTGTGTGTGTGTGTGTGTGAATTAGTGTTAGTGAGCAAACTTGTGTGTGTGTTTGTGTGTGTGTGTGTGTGTGTGTCTATCTGATTGTGTGTGAGTGAGTGTGTGTGTGTGTGTGAGTGTGTGCGTGTGTGTGAGAAAGTGTGTGTTAATGTGTGTGTTTGTGTGTGCATGAGTGTGTGTGTGCGAGTGTTTGTGCGAGTGTGTTAGTGAGCAAATGTGTTTGTGTGTGTGAGTGTGTGTTTGTTTGTTTGTGTCTGTAAGTGTGTGTTTGTAAGATTAAAAAAAATGCTTTAGGTTAAATTTACAAACACATTATTAGTGGATACTCTCTCTCTCTCTCTCTCTCTCTCTCTCTCTCTCTCTCTCTCTCTCTCTCTCTCTCTCTCTCTCTCTCTAAGACAATGTGAGGTTGGTGAATGGTGGAAGTCGCTGTGCTGGGAGAGTGGAGGTTCTTCAAGATGGACAGTGGGGAACAGTGTGTGGTTATAACTGGGATATGAACGATGCTGCAGTGGTGTGTAGTGAGCTGCGCTGTGGGGAACCTGTAAATGCACCACGATACGGTCACTTTGGACCAGGATCAGGACCAATCTGGATGGTTGGTGTGTCCTGTAGTGGATCAGAGTCGACACTGAAGGACTGTGGGTCATATGGGAGGGGGGAAGATTATGACTGTGAACATGTTCATGATGCTGGAGTCACCTGCTCAGGTAAACCTCTGTGTTTAGAACAAACATTACTATTAGTTACATTATTATTATTGATTCATTTTAGATAGCCAATAAATAAACTTTATTAAAATTTAGATGTTTATCTAAGTATATTTTAAACACAATATACTTATTTAAGCTACATTTGATAACATTGTAATGATTTATTTATGTTCTGTCTTGTTGAAAACAATATTTACACAATTAAATAAAACACAGGTCAGAATATGAGACTCAGTGCTGGTCCTCACCGGTGCTCTGGGAGAGTGGAGGTGTTTCATGGAGGTTCCTGGTCCACAGTGTGTGATGCTGACTTTGACCAGCAGGATGCAGAGGTTGTGTGTCGAGAGCTGGACTGTGGGATTCCTGTGAAGGTTCTGGGATCAGCTGCTTTTGGACAAGGGGAGGGTCAGGTGTGGACAGAGGAGCTTCAGTGTAGAGGAAAGGAATCTGGGATTTACTTCTGTCCAACATCATCTTCACTCAAACACTCAACCTGTTCCCATGACAACGATGTGGGATTAATATGTTCTGGTTAAGTATCATGATGTAACTTCTGTTTAAATAGAGACCACATAGCTGTCAATCAAACTTTAAGGTGCCTGTGTTAATGTTCCTCGGCTCTCGGCTGTTTGTTCAGGTTACACAGAGGCTCGGCTGGTGAACGGACCGGACTCCTGTTCTGGTCGAGTGGAGCTCCTGTACCTCGGTGTGTGGGGCACAGTTTGTGCTGTAAGCTGGGATATGAGAGCTGCAGATGTTCTGTGTGCACAGCTGGATTGTGGGAGTGCTGTGGCTGTGGTGAAGGTGGACTGGTTTGGGGAGGGGAGTAACCACACCTGGGTTGATGTGTTTGATTGTCAGGGGAAGGAGACACACCTATCACAATGTGGCGTCTCATCATGGAGTCGAACTGCATGCTCTCATAAACATGACGCTGGAGTCATCTGTAATGGTGAGATATTAACGTCACATACACAAGGTTACTGAATAAAGTCAGAGTTCATTACAATATTTAAATGACCTTCTTCTGCTTCAGGATCATCTGTGGCACTTCATGAGGGGCGAGTGCGGCTGTCTGGAGGGAGCGAGTGTCAGGGGGAGGTGGAGATTTATTTCAGACAGGACTGGAGGAGAGTTCTCCTGGACTCCTGGAGTCAGTCTGAGGCGTCTGTGCTCTGCAGACAGCTGGGCTGTGGCTCCGTGCTGAACTACCGCTCCTCTCCATCCACCACTGAACACAAACACATGTGTGTAAGAGGTTTCAGCTGCTCTGGGAGTGAAGATCATCTGAGGAACTGCAGCAGTGCACAAGCTGAACATGTCAACTGCAGGTCCGGGGAACAGCTCTACATCACCTGCTCAGGTAAACACCCACACATAAAAAAACTATTAATGAAATTAAAAAGTATCTTAAAATTGTAAAATATAAATTTTTAAATGTACAGACACTTTCAGTTTTTTATAAAATTATATTATTAACATTATTTAACTTGTTATATAAAAAAATGTTATCCAGTCCGAGAGTCCATCAGGCTGGTTGGTTCTGGGGGCGATTGTGCAGGAAGGCTGGAGGTTTTCCACAGCGGCTCGTGGGGGACTGTGTGTGATGACTCGTGGGGTATTGAGGATGTTCAGGTGGTGTGCAGACAGCTGCAGTGTGGAGAGGCCCTCAGTAACCACATACCAGCCTGGTTTGGTCCTGGAACTGGGTCCATATGGCTGAATGAGGTGGAGTGTGAGGGGAACGAGACGTCCCTGTGGAACTGCAGATATCAGCTGTGTGAAAAAGGTGAATGTGGACACCATGAGGACGTAGGAGTCATCTGCTCAGGTACAGTGTGACGACTGACAATAAACATGTTAGATATGTATATGTTTTATTTCAAAACTGAGGTCCAAAGTTCCTGAAATTCAACATGATAGTAAGGACTTGTTAATAAATGTAATCCATCTTAAATATATTTTTACATAAAGATAATTTTACACATATTTAACTGTGTGGATAAAACAGGACGTTTTCAAATGAAGTGTAAGTCGTCCTTCTCTCACCAGAGTTTAAAGAGATCCGACTCACGAAGGGCTGTGAGGGGAATCTGGAAGTGTTCTACAATGGAACCTGGGGTAATGTGTGTCACAATCAGATGGATGTTGAGACGGCAAACATGGTGTGTGGAGAGATGAACTGTGGAAGACGTGGCAGTCTGTCATACACTGAAGCACGAGTAAAATCTGCTCCTAACTGGCTGGATCATGTGAAATGTAGGAAACACGACTCTAATCTGTTGCAGTGTCCATCTTCACCCTGGGGACAGAACAGATGTGATAATCATAATGAAGTGGTTCATATTACCTGCACAGGTGAGTGGATTCAGACTTTTCTGGTTCTGTACATTGTCATAACCTGCATGTGAAACTTTTCATTAATGCATTGATTTTATTACTGCAGATGATGGAAAGTCTCCACGTACACCAGGAAACTGCTCTTTACTTCCCTCTTAGAAACACTGCTCAAGTAAGGAGATATAAGGAGAAGCTTTTAGTCCTGTTCTTCATGTGGATTTGATGGTGACAGAAGAGATTTCCTCTTGTATTTATAAAATCATTTTAAGAGAACTTTAATGTATTTCCTCATAGATCCATCCTGAGGACATCAATCTTTCTCACATTTCATGAAAACCAGTCCATCAGAGATAAAATCAGTAAACAGAAACCAAAGTCTGATCTTACTGCTTCAGATGATTTTATTCAGCAGACAATTAATTTATTTATCACAC
>NC_062536.1:22492112-22494612 GCF_022655615.1 Tachysurus fulvidraco
AGACACACACTGGAACACAAGACACACACTGGAACACAAGACACACACTGGAACACAAGACACACACTGGACACAAGACACACACTGGACACAAGACACACACTGGAGCACAATCTGTTAATAGGATAAAAACCAAGCGGTGCGAGTGAACACTTATTTGTGTTCACTCTGATGCTGAGAAGCTAGTTCATGCGTTCATGACCTCTAGACTGGACTATTGCAATGCATTACTAGGTGGTTGTCCTGCATCTTTAATAAATAGGTTACAGTTAGTCCAAAATGCAGCTGCCAGAGTTCTCACTAGGACAAGAAAGTATGACCATATAACCCCAATTTTATCATCTCTACACTGGCTACCTGTTAGGTATAGAATTGACTACAAACTGCTGCTACTTACGTACAAGGCTCTTAATGGTTTAGCTCCCATGTATCTAACTAGTCTTCTAACACGTTACAATCCTTCACGCTCTCTGAGATCACAAAACTCAGGGCTTCTGGTAGTTCCCAGAATATCTAAGTCTACTAAAGGTGGTAGAGCATTTTCTTATTTAGCTCCCAAACTTTGGAACAGTCTTCCTGATAGTGTTCGGGGCTCAGACACACTTTCCCAGTTTAAATGTAGATTAAAAACTCATCTCTTCAGTCAGGCGTACACATAATACATCCCATAATATCATGCACCAGTACATCAGACCAGCGCATTTTTATGAACGGCAGATATGTTAATCCCTTTCCACTGCTTTTCTCTTTGTACCCATCCCGAGGCATCCAGACACTGTACCAGCTCCCATCGTCCTCTGTGGGACGAAGCCTTTGGACATCCACTGAGCCGAGGCCGACTCTAAGAATCCTGAGACATCTCCAGTTAGACTCTGTGGTACTCAGAAGATCAGAAGTCCTTGAACCTCACACCAATACAACATTTGTTTGACTGTATATTACAATCACACCCCCAGTGTCACCCATATGAGGATGGGTTCCCCCTTGAGTCCGGTTCCTATCAAGGTTTCTTCCTTTACCAATTTAAGGGAGCTTTTCCTTGCCACTGCTGCCTGAGTCATCTCAGACTTGCTCATAGGGGAATAAATACATACACACTGTGAACTATATACATCTAATAATAATCTAGAATTTTTATTCTGTTAATTCTTATTTCTTTTATTATTCGTTATTTCCTTTATCATTAATTATGTTTACCTTCTGCTCTATGTTTATGTTCTGTGACCTTCCAATCAGTAGCCCAACACCTTAACCACTGAGCTACCACATCCCCCAACCTGAACATATTGAATGAAAATTTGTTTTCTATTTAAGACAGTTCCATATTTCTGGCTCGTAACAAGTTTTAACATATTGTGATAAACAAGGTTTCTTCTTGCAAGTGGAATGTAATTAACACATTTCTAAAAACACTGAATAACAGATTCACAAGTTTCAGATCAACATGAACGATAAGATCAGTTGTTTCTTCAAAAGATTGTAATGAACATTAAAGTAATTTTGATGGAATAAACTGGTAATAAATGAGGTGTGGAGTGTCAGTGATATTTAAGCTCACTATGACTTATAGCACTAAATGTGTTGTAAAAGGAAAGCTGGAAACATTTGTTAAGTAATAATGGAGGTGATTTAACTCTCCCTTAAGTTATTTACTAATAACAAGGTGAGAAAATGAACATGGTTCAGAATGAATTAAATTATTAGAAGTATAATAAAGTCATTTTTTGTGTTTATAAAAGTTGAAATGTAATTTCCTGAGAAAAGGCCTTTGGAGACGTGTCTCAGTCACATGGTCCCTGTCCTTCTGAGATTTCTCCTCCACGTCATCATATTCTGTAAAATAAACACATTTACTTCTTTAATACATCCTTTATATTGTATTAATACATTAATTGTTTTTAACAACTTATAATACATAAACGATGCACTATATAGGATTTCTCTGATATTTAAACCATAAATGAAGAGAATAGAGGACATTTATCACACCAGTTTCTTTAATCTGACTGAACGGTGATTTGTTATAAAAACAGTGATCTGATGTTTATGTTCTGTATCATAGATAATATTTACAGTAGGTCTAATCTAAACTCTTTAATAAATACATGTTCTATTATATTTGTCCTAAAAACTGTTCTGAAAGCTGATACCATATATACCATATATAATATAATCACATATAATTTAATCTTTTACTCTGTTGCCTGTGAATTTACGTACATTAGAGAATAAACAGGAAGTCGCTCACCTTCTGTCTCTCCTACATCCTGTTCCTCAGTGATGACATCATCATAATCTTCTGGATTGTCTAATGAATAAGTAATGAACCACTGTGTGCGTTGGTGTTACAGTAAAATACGGAGTTACAGGGTGGTGTGATGAAGCAGTGTTTTTAAAATATCTTTAAAACAATAAAAATAAAAAAAAATAAAAAATAATTTTCTTACAGAAAACTTCATGTTGATGAACAAACAGTTTTTTTTTTATATATAAATTCATG
>NC_062536.1:22504612-22507112 GCF_022655615.1 Tachysurus fulvidraco
CTACGTCCTCATGGTGTCCACATTCACCCTCTTCACACAGCTGATATCTGCAGTTCCACAGGGACGTCTCGTTCCCCTCACACTCCACCTCATTCAGCCATATGGACCCAGTTCCAGGACCAAACCAGGTTGGTATGTGGTTACTGAGGGCCTCTCCACACTGCAGCTGTCTGCACACCACCTGAACATCCTCAATACCCCACGAGTCATCACACACAGTCCCCCACGAGCCGCTGTGGAAAACCTCCAGCCTTCCTGCACAGTCTCCCCCAGAACCAACCAGCCTGATGGACTCTCGGACTGGATAACATTTTTTTATATAACAAGTTAAATAATGTTAATAATATAATTTTATAAAAAACTGAAAGTGTCTGTACATTTAAAAATTTATATTTTACAATTTTAAGATACTTATCACTTTCATTAATAGTTTTTTTATTTGTGGGTGTTTACCTGAGCAGGTGATGTAGAGCTGTTCCCCGGAGCTGCAGTTGACATGTTCAGCTGGTGCACTGCTGCAGTTCCTCAGATGTTCTTCACTCCCAGAGCAGCTGAAACCTGTTACACACATGTGTTTGTGTTCAGTGGTGGATGGAGAGGAGCGGTAGTTCAGCACAGAGCCACAGCCCAGCTGTCTGCAGAGCACAGACGCCTCAGACAGACTCCACGAGTCCAGGAGAACTCTCCTCCAGTCCTGCCTTAAATAAATCTCCACCTCCCCCTGACACTCGCTCCCTCCAGACAACTGCACTCGCCCCTCATGAAGTGCCATAGATGATCCTGTAGCAGAAGAAGCTCATTTAAATATTGTAATGAACTCTGACTTTATTCAGTAACCTGGTGTATGTGATGTTAATATCTCACCATTACAGATGACACCAGCGTCATGTTTATGAGAGCATGCAGCTCGACTCCATGATGAGACGCCACATTGTGATAGGTGAGTCTCCTTCCCCTGACAATCAAACACATCAGCACAGATGTGGTTACTTCCCTCCCCAAACCAGTCCACCTTCACCACAGCCACAGCACTCCCACAATCCAGCTGTGCACACAGAACATCTGCAGCTCTCATATTCCAGCTTACAGCACAAACTGTGCCCCACACATCAAGGTACAGGAGCTCCACTCGACCAGAACAGGAGTCCGGTCCGTTCACCAGCCGAGCCTCTGTGTAACCTGAACAAACAGCCGAGAGCTCAGTGAAAGAGGAACATTAACACAGGCACCTTAAAGTTTGATTGACAGCTATGTGGTCTGTATTTAAACAGAAGTTACATCATGATACTTAACCAGAACATGTTAATCCCACATCGTTGTCATGGGAACAGGTTGAGTGTTTTAGTGATGATGATATTGGACAGAAGCTAATGTCAGATTCATTTCCTCTACACTGAAGCTCCTCTGTCCACATCTGACCCTCCCCTCGGCCAAAAGCAGCTGATCCCAGAACCTTTGAAGGAATCCCACAGCCCAGCTCTCGACACACAACCTCTGCATCCTGCTGGTCAAAGTCAGCATCACACACTGTGGACCAGGAACGTCCATGAAACACCTCCACTCTCCCAGAGCACTGGTGAGGACCAGCACTGAGTCTCGAATTCTGACCTGTGTTTTATTTAATTGTGTAAATATTGTTTTCAACAAGACAGAACATAAAGAAATCATTACAATGTTATCAAATGTAGTTTAAATAAATATATTGTGTTTAAAATTGACTTAGATAAACATCTAAATTTTAATAAAGTTTATTTATTGTTCAAATTAAAATTAATCAATAATAATAATGTAACTAATAGTAATGTTTGTTCTAAACACAGAAGTTTACCTGAGCAGGTGACTCCAGCATCTTCACCATGTCCACAGTTATGTTTCCCCCACCCATTTGATCTACAGTCCTTCAGTGTCGACTCTGATCCACTACAGCTCACATCATCCATCCAGATTGGTCCTGATCCTGGTCCAAAGTGACCATATTTTGGTGCATCTACAGCCTCCCCACAGTGCAGCTCTCTACACACCACTGCAGCATCGTCCATATCCCAGCCATCACCACACACTGTTCCCCACTGTCCATCATGAAGAACCTCCACTCTCCCAGCACAGCGACTTCCACCATTCACCAACCTCACGTCTGAGAGAGAGAGAGAGAGAGAGAGAGAGAGAGAGAGAGAGAGAGAGAGAGTATCCACTAATACTGTGTTTGAAAATGTAAGCACTTAAAACTTTTTTTTTTAAATCTCACAACCACACACTTACACACGAAAACAAACAAACACACACTCACACACACAAACACATTTGCTCACTAACACACTCACACACACTCGCACAAACACTCGCAAACACACACTCATGTACACACACAAACACACACACATTCACACACACACACACTCACACACACACACACACACATTCTCACACACACTCACACACACTCACACACACACACACACACACATTTGCTCACTAACACACACTCACTCACACACACACT
>NC_062536.1:22509612-22514612 GCF_022655615.1 Tachysurus fulvidraco
TCCGATATAAGAGCCGTGTGACACGGTGTAGAGACGACTAAAGGGTTCTATGGCACAAGTCTAGTGCGGTACAACAACTTAGCCTGGCCTGTATCCTAGTGCATCAGCCTCACTCTTGTTTCCTCTCCCTACACCGCCTTCACCACCTGCCTGCCGGTGTGCTGATCCACAGAGCTGTCGGTGCTCTGATTAGCTCTGCAGGAATCATATCAGTGTTGGGAAGTGACTTTCTCACACTTTGTTTATTTTTATAGCTTCCTGATTGTTCATATGGTCACAGACACTTTACACTTCTGCTTCTTCTGGTTTACAAATCAAATCAAATCAAATTTTATTTGTCACATACACATACATACATGGTACGACATGCAGTGAAATGCTTTATGCAACTGTCCGGCATAAGAATAAAAAGTATTTTAAAAAAAATAATAATAGAATAATAATAAAAAGTATAAACTATATAAGAAAACTATATAAAAATATAAAATATAGACAGAGAAATAATGTATATACATATGCATAAATATACATATACATAAATGTGTATGGTTTTTAAAGATTGTCCTTAATGTGGACTTTAAACTTCATAGCTTCATACCGCCACCTACTGTGATGGAGTGTGAAGAGAATTAATTCTACATTTCTCCTCATCTCTATATCCTATATTTTAATCCACTGGTCTTAATAAATCTCATTATTCCATTCATTTGTTTTCAGCTTGTCGCTCTGTAAACTCCTTAATGTTTACAGTTTAGTTTTACAATTTTACAAGATACAAAAACCATCGGGGAACTTGAGTTTCTTCCTCTTATCATCTCAGGCAGTTTTTCCTCACCACCGTCACCTCAGGCTTGATCATTAGGGATAGATGTGTAGTGATAAATAAACTTTCACTATAAGCTGATGAGCTGCAAATGCAGTACTTCCTGTAGGTGTTTTTACCCAGCATGCAAAATCTGTAGTGGTGGAATGGGCAAATAAAACCTTTAAGGTCTGATGGGCAGGAAGGCAGTGAAGGCCAGAGTCCCATAGAATGATCCGGAGTAATGCTTGCCATGGCACTGGACTCTAACTTCAGAAGCAGAGAGGATGGTGTTGCTTCAGCACAACTTCTTGCACAGGTAATTAGTATTAAACATGAGATCAAATCTGATTGGTTCATTCTGAACTTTTTTATTCTCTAAATCCATTCTCTTTTACAGTTAAATTTTATTTTTGCAATTGCATGGAAATCTTTCTGAATTAATATTCTTTTCCTTTTTTTAAATTAATTAATGAATTTGTCTATACAAGATTGTGGGTTCTTTAGATCTTTTGTGTTTGTTTAACATATATATCAATAAAACCTTTAATATTCTCAATATTGCAATATTGTAATTTGTAAAATCAGTTGTTTTATCATTATTATTATTATTCAATTCAATTCAATTCAAGTTTATTTGTATAGCGCTTTTTACAATAGACATTGTCTCAAAGCAGCTTTACAGAACATAAACACAGAGCAGAAGGTAAACATAATTAATGATAAAGGAAATAACGGATAATAAAAGAAATAAGAATTGACAGAATGAAAATTCTAGATTATGATTAGATGTATATAGTTCACAATGTGTATGTATTTATTCCCCTATGAGCAAGTCTGAGGTGACTCAGGCAGCAGTGGCAAGGAAAAACTCCCTTAAATTGGTAAAGGAAGAAACCTTGAGAGGAACCGGACTCAAGGGGGAACCCATCCTCATATGGGTGACACTGGGGTGTGATTGTAATATACAGTCAGTTAAATGTTGTATTGGTGTGAGGTTCAAGGACTTCTGATCTCCTGAGTACCACAGAGTCTAACTGGAGATGTCTCAGGATTCTTAGAGTCGTCCTCGGCTCAGTGGACGTCCAAAGGCTTCGTCCCACAGAGGACGTTGGGAGCTGGTACAGTGTCTGGATGCCTCGGGATGGGTACAAAGAGAGAAGCAGTGGAAAGGGATTAACATGTCTGCTGTTCATAAAAATGTGCTGGTCTGATGTACTGGTGCATGATATTATGGGATGTATTATATGTACGCCTGACTAAAGAGATGAGGTTTTAATCTACATTTAAACTGGGAAAGTGTGTCTGCGCCCCGAACACTATCAGGAAGACTATTCCAAGTTTGGGAGCTAAATAAGAAAACGCTCTACCACCTTTAGTAGACTTAGATATTCTGGGAACTAGCAGAAGTCCTGAGTTTTGTGATCTCAGAGAGCGTGAAGGATTGTAACGTGTTAGAAGACTAGTTAGATACATGGGAGCTAAACCATTAAGAGCCTTGTACGTAAGTAGCAGCAGTTTGTAATCAGTTCTAAACTTAACAGGTAGCCAGTGTAGAGATGATAACATTGGGGTTAAAGGTCATACTTTCTTGTCCTAGTGAGAACTCTGGCAGCTGCATTTTGGACTAACTGTAACCTATTTATTAAAGATGCAGGACAACCACCTAGTAATGCATTACAATAGTCCAGTCTAGAGGTCATGAACGCATGAACTAGCTTCTCAGCATCAGATACAGACAGGATGTTTCTCAGCTTGGCAATGTTTCTAAGGTGGAAGAAGGCTGTTTTGGTATTATTATTATTATTATTATTATTATTATTATTATTATTATTATTATTATTATTATTATTATTATTATTATTGCTGTTGTTAATAACAATAATAATAATAATAATAATAATAATAATAATAATAATAATAATAATAATAATAATAATAATAATAATAAAAACTTTTCATTGGATGTGTTTTATTGCCATCTTGTGGATTCACCCATTTTTTCAGATATTAAATACAAAACCGAATCCAATTTTTAAAAAAAAATTCCAAACTGTACTGTCAGAACACAGACAGACTCATTACACTGTCAATATCAACCATCTAATCTGTGCTCAAAATAAAATGATGCTTTCAGATCAGACACACAGACAGAAATATATAAACATTACAGAGCATTTATGAGACATTACATCAAAAAATGGAAAACAGTATAAACCTTTAAACAATGGACATTGTCTCCAAGCAGCTTTACAAATATATAAAAATATAGAATTAAAATTACAAAGTTTAAAATGTAATTAATATTTATCCCTGATGAGCAAGCCGGAGGTGACGGTGGTGAGACAAAACTCCCTGATATGATATAAGGAAGAAACCTTGAGAGGAACCACACTCAGATGTTAACCTCAACAGACACTTTACAGTAAATAATGTCAATGTAAATGGTCATTTCTACAAAAAGAAAAGTTCGTAGGTCGCTCAAAATAAATTCCAACCGAATTTCTTGTTGTCTTGGAGAACTTGCATCATAAAGTTACACTGCTTGTTTGGTCAGTTCTGGTCTTGCAAATCCTGCAATGCTAGGCTGTTGGTCTGTCTTTGGTACTCTCTTATTCTGGGGGGAAAAAGGAGAAAATTTTAACACTACTTGCCTAAATCAAAAACAGAATGGTACATGCAAAAAAATGCTTTTCATTTTAAAGTTAAAAGGACTATATTTACAGTCCCTGCATTTCTGTGGTGATGTGTTAATTTCCTTACTAAAATGTAAAAAACAAATCTCAATCAGCAGGGTTTATATTATTTCCCACATTAAGAATTACATTTAATATTTTGTAAAATTAAAGACTGGAATCACCAAATGCTAATATTTAGGGGTGGGCGATACTAAAATCTTATTTCACGATAATTGTTTTCTCAAGTAGGTCCAAGTAGTATTCAAGTAAGAATAAATACTACTGGAATTAAATAAAGGAATTAAATGTAAAATAAAACAGACTTCACTGTATGACAAGCACATTGATTCTCATTAAATTTAATAAAGTTAGTTATCAGTAGAGTGAGTGAGTGATTTTGCTATCATTACGGCAACAGATTTATTTGACTGATATGACTATTTTTCCCAACTGTTTGTTTACATTCACTTAAGACATCTTACCAATGTACATAACCGACTGTTTACATGAATACTCGGCCAAACTTACATTTTGACATGATGTGTGTGAATTTATTTGACCGTGCAAGTGTAAAACCATTAGGTAATTCATCACTGATGATGCACATTGAGGCGGCCTTATTTCTGTCTGCATGATTTATGTTGAAGTGCGTGTGGGCCCAATATATATTTAGCGTCATATCGCCCAGCGTATGGTTTTTAAAGATTGTCCTTAAAGTGGACTTTAATCTTCATAGCTTCATACCGCCACCTACTGTGATGGAGTGTGAAGAGAATTAATTCTACATTTCTCCTCATCTCTATATCCTATATTTTAATCCACTGATCTTAATAAATCTCATTATTCCATTCATTTGTTTTCAGCTTGTCGCTCTGTAAACACCTTAATGTTTACAGTTTAGTTTTACAATTTACAGGAACCCGTAACTATCCAAAACCATCGGGGAACTCGAGTTTCTTCCTCTTATCATCTCAGGCAGTTTTTCCTCACCACCGTCACCTCAGGCTTGATCATTAGGGATAGATGTGTAGTGATAAATAAACTTTCACTATAAGCTGATGAGCTGCAAATCCTGTACTTCCTGTAGGTGTTTTTACCCAGCATGCAAAATCTGTAGTGGTGGAATGGGCAAATAAAACCTTTAAGGTCTGATGGGCAGGAAGGCAGTGAAGGCCAGAGTCCCATAGAATGATCCGGAGTAATGCTTGCCATGGCACTGGACTCTAACTTCAGATGCAGAGCGGATGGTGTTGCTTCAGCACAACTTCTTGCACAGGTAATTAGTATTAAACATGAGATCAAATCTGATTGGTTCATTCTGAACTTTTTTATTCTCTAAATCCTTTCTCTTTTACAGTTAAATTTTATTTTTGCAATTGCATGGAAATCTTTCTGAATTAATATTCTTTTCCTTTTTTTAATTAATTAATTAATTTGTCTATACAAGATTGTGGGGTTCTTTAGATCTTTTGTGTTTGTTTAACATATATATCAATAAAACCTTTAATATTCTCAATATT
>NC_062536.1:22524612-22532112 GCF_022655615.1 Tachysurus fulvidraco
ATGGTCGTGTCTAGAGCTTCTGATACTAGCCCAGCTTTAATTTTTTAATACTTAAATTAGGTATTAGTTATGTTAACCTAAGAAGAAGGGTTACATTTGTCTTATTGCTTTTTCCTGTGACTGATCATTTAAACCTCATACTGCTTACCTGACTTTAAACACCTGTCTCAACAAACACACCATACCTCCTTTAGCACAAACTACAATTCAGCTTCATTTCCTTCAAAACCCGTATGATGTACACACACACAGACACACAGACACAGACACACACACAAATGCACACACAAACACACACACACACTAATTCACACACAGACACAAACGCTAATGTACACACACACACACACACACACACACACACAAAGACACACAAATGCACACACAGACACACGCATTCACAAAAACTAATGCACACACTAATGCACACACAAAGACACACACAAATGCAAACACAAAGACACACACATTCACACACACACACACACACACACACACACACACACACACACACACACACACACACACACACACAAATGCACACACACACACACATTCACACAAACTAATGCACACACACACACACATAACAGAAACAGAGAGTAAACTAAAATTAAATTTATAAGACTTATAACAAGATTTCACTCTTTTACAAAAACTAATTAAATGATTTTATTGTGTTCTGAACATTAAAATAAAACATCATAATAACTCATATTTGTATTTATATAAATTATGTTTTTTTTTAATATTGCTTCACATTCTCTGTAAAAATAATAACACAACATACAATACTCACTCACTCACTCACTCACTCACTCACTCACTCACTCACTCACTCACTCACTCACTCATGGACTAACATATGAACACAGGTCAGTTTTTTAACGTAAGAAATAAGTTTATACAATAAAATAGATCATCATTTGCAGGTAAAATGAGTTTATGCTTTATTTTTAATATAACAAGCTGCATTTTGATTCTTACAGTTTTTTTCAGCTGCTAACGAGCATTGTTCAATACTGAAACCACATTTTCAAAACTCTTCACACAGTCAGCATTACCAGCATGAATGTGTGCAAAACAGTTAATCTCACCTACAAAACTCACTCAGACCAACAAACACTGACAACAATTCTTATTCAGAAAACACACATTTCATTCACAACACACTGACCTAAAAAACACTAACAACAGGAAGCATTACATAATTGATGAACTTTTCTTATTTAAAGTTGATTTTACACATAAATCAGTTCTTCATATAGAAAACTGTAACACAATCTCACTTTATTGAAAGCATTTGTAACACGAATGAATCAGAAATTAATCAAAATTTAATATGAATATAGTACTTGAAAATTATAACCAAAAGGTGAAAAAAGAGGGAAAAAACTCCAGGGCTGCAATGATAATAAAAAAGAATAAATAAAATACATTCTACACATTACTGTAACATGTGTAGTTGTTCATTATAGTAAATTACAGTTCTAGTTCTAGCTCTCTCTCTTGCATTTGACCACAAGTTCTCAACAACATCACCTTCCACCTCTACGCAGATAAAAACTCCTCTATGGGGTTTAAGAAAGGGGAGTATGGAGGCAGGTATAATACTGACATCCTAGGATGTGACACAAAGCACTCTGTGACTGCAGCAGAGTGGTGGAATGCCACATTATCCCAGGCAATATTGAAGGAAGGGGAGTTTGATGCCCTTTGGCTTCTCTCCTCTGCTGGCACAAGTTGAATATGTAGGTCATTTAGAAATGAGTCTCTCTGTATTGTAGGGGCTAATGAGTGGTTTGTGTAACAGCAAACCTTCATTGGACATTGCTGCACACATCGTGATGTTAGCTCCCCTTTGGCCTGGGACCTCCACAGTCGCTCTCTGTCCCAGTACATTTCTTCCCCTGTGTCGTGTTTTTGCCAGGTTGAATGCAGCTTCATCCACAAAGATAAAAGTATTTGGAGTTCGTCTGGCTTCCATCTCCATCACCCTCTAAATTGCAGAGAGGTTCACAGTAATTGACATTATGCATCAATGTGTATGTACCTGGGGGGGGGGCACAGTGGCTTAGTGGTTAGCACATTCGCCTCACACCTCCAGGGTTGGGGGTTCAATTCCCGCCTCCGCCTTGTGTGTGTGAAGTTTGCATGTTCTTCCCGTGCCTCAGGGGTTTCCTCCGGGTACTCCGGTTTCCTCCCCCGTCCAAAGACATGCATGGTAGGTTGATTGGCATCTCTGGAAAATTGTCCGTGGTGTGTGAGTGTGTGAGTGAATGAGAGTGTGTGTGTGCCCTGTGATGGGTTGGCACTCCGTCCAGGGTGTATCCTGCCTCGATGCCCGATGACACCTGAGATACGCACAGGCTCCCCGTGACCCGAGAAGTTTGGATAAGCGATAGGAAACTTTTTTAAATTGAATTTCTGAATTGCTACGAATTTAGATTCAACAATTAGAAATTCGATTCTATCATGTTACATATTTTTTTAAATAAACAATGTTGAGTGTACCCAAAAATTTAAGTACATATAACAACGGTTTTCTTGTTAATTTTAAGTCATTTTTTTCCAAGTTGGGTTAACTTAAAAAGTGTGATGCAAAAATGGTGCATACATATTTTAAGTATATCCAACACATCATTTTTACCGGTGTAGTAATAAAACTGGGAAAAGAATAATAGTTTCCTGGAATGCAAATCAGCTAGATGCACTTTATATAATGTTATGGAGGAAGAGTCCACATAAACCATGACAGTAACAGGGTGTCCAGCTAAACACTTTATACCTGTGTGTATGTCTTAGAATCTGAATATCAGAGAGTTAGGAAGGAGAGCAGCTGTGTGTGTGTGTGTGTTTTGTGTTTGTGTGTTTGTGTGTGTGTGTGTGTGTTGGCTTTTATTCATTAAGATGAAGATTTTATACAGTTCAGTTATATAAGGTTTAGGGCCGAGCTCAGGGTGGTGCTGAGATTTGAACTCACAACCTTCTGAACATTATATAAATATTTATTTATTTTTACTGCCTGAGATGTTCAATAATGACACTGAACACAGATTCATCACTACAAGAGTCCCTCACTCAAATCACATCATCACATTATATTATAAAATAACTTTTATTTAATCACTTGTTTTAAAAAAATACGTACATAAAGAATTTATTTAAAATGTGACTAAATCTCGGCACAAGAACCTTTTGAAAGCTGTGGTATACAGTAAGAGATCAACCAAGGTGAATATTTCAGGACATCCGGAAAAACAAATTGTTTTAAGAGAAATAAAACAAAATCAACAGCAAAACTGGGCCAAGTATACAGAGGTCCACTCATGAATAATTTATTAATAATTTTAAATAACATCACAAAATGTTTGATATATTCTAGGATTTTTAATTTCCAATTAAATGTTTTAATTAATAAACACACATTTACTCTGGACTTCAGGATTATTTAAATACTAAAAAATTTTAAATGATTATTTAATTATAATTTTTATTAAGAGCATTACAAGTTTGTATCCACAAGATGGCAGTAAAGAATTTACAAACTGAGATTTCTGTTTAGTGAAATATTTTCTCTCACATGAACTGGTGGCGCTGTTAGGATGCTGCTGTATTATTATTATTATTATTATTATTATTATTATTATTATTATTATTATTATTATTAATAAAAATAATAATAATAATATAATTTTCATACAATATTATTAAGTTATAGATATGATTAATTATAGAAGTTTTCTGAATACAAACACAACTCCTGAATATTTTTTTAATGTCTGCTGTTCCCAAGTTTAAAATTTTATGAAAGCTGATATGGTCACAAATTGAGTTGCACATTTTTGCTAAATATTAATGACATAAATACAAATTTTATATTAAATTATAATAATAAAATAATAATAATAATAATAATTTCCAAGAGTGCAAATCAGTTAGATGCACTTTATATTAGAATTACACGTGTGTTTGTTTGTTTTTTTTACAGGGATTTCATTTATGTAATATTATGGAGGGTGAGTCCACATAAACCATGACAGTAACTGGCTGGGTGTCCAGATAAACACTTTATACCTTACCCATATATATATATACAAGGAGACAGGAAGTAGGGCTGCTGATGGTGCTGCAACTTTCATGATTACTTTAACTGCAGCTGCTAAAATAATATAACAAAGAGCTGATATGCGAGACTCCTTCTATAAATGTTAAATGAACGTCTCTAATCAGAAAAAATCACCATCAATGATTATACGCTGTTCTTTGTTATATAACATGTTTTAAATCAGTTTATTTTAGGTTTAGATAACGAGTAACGTCCATCATACAAGTCCCTGTGAACGACGTTACTGTAGGAAAGATAATGTATTAGAACGAGCACATTAATATAAACTAATCATTTATGTTGAAGTCATAACTATTGTCAGAGCTGTGCTGTTGTAGGAAATTAATCAACACCTTCTAATTCCACAATTCATCCACACTGTGGTATAAATATTGTAATCTGCACTCATTCTGTTAAAAGAAAATGATTTTACTATCATTCAGGTGTGATGTAATAGCACATGTCACATGAACGCTGCTTAAAATTCCAGCTCCCACAATGTAAAACATCTTCCTGCAGCCCTGATTATATATATTATGAGGAGACGTATAGAACATCAACAGGAAAATACACTGAATATTGATTTAGATCTTAAAATATAAAACAACAACCTGAACATATTGAATGAAAAATGTTTATCTATTTAAGACAGTTCCATATTTCTGGCTCGTAACAAGTTTTAACACATTGTAATAAACAAGGTTTCTTCTGGCAAGTGGAATGTAATTAACACATTTCTAAAAACACTGAATAACAGATTCACAAGTTTCAGATCAACATGAACGATAAGATCAGTTGTTTCATCAAAAGATTGTAATGAACATTAAAGTGATTTTGATGGAATAAACTGGTGATAAATGAGGTGTGGTGTGTCAGTGATATTTAAGCTCACTATGACTTATAGCACTAAATGTGTTGTAAAAGGAAAGCTGGAAACATTTGTTAAGTAATAATGGAGGTGATTTAACTCTCCCTAATTTATTTACTAATAACAAGGTGAGAAAATGAACATGGTTCAGAATGAATGAAATTATTAGAAGTATAATAAAGTCATTTTTTGTGTTTATAAAAGTTGAAATGTAATTTCCTGAGAAAAGGCCTTTGGAGACGTGTCTCAGTCACATGGTCCCTGTCCTGAGATTTCTCCTCCACCTCATCATATTCTGTAAAATAAACACATTTACTTCTTTAATACATCCTTTATATTGTATTAATACAGTCATTGTTTTGTAACAACTTATAATACATAAACGATGCACTATGTAGGATTTCTCTGATATTTAAACGATAAATGAAGAGAATAGAGGACATTTAGTGTTGATTTTTAATATAAATTAACGTGAATTTAAGTTCCTGTGAATGAGCTAAGTGTTGAATAGAGGACAACACTTTCCCAGTTTAAATGTAGATTAAAAACTCATCTCTTTAGTCAGGCGTACACATAATACATCCCATAATATTATGCACCAGTACATCAGACCAGCACATTTTTATGAACAGCAGATATGTTAATCCCTTTCCACTGCTTCTCTCTTTGTACCCATCCCGAGGCATCCAGACACTGTACCAGCTCCCAACGTCCTCTGTGGGACGAAGCCTTGGACGTCCACTGAGCCGAGGCCGACTCTAAGAATCCTGAGACATCTCCAGTTAGACTCTGTGATACTCAGGAGATCAGAAGTCCTTGAACCTCACACCAATACCACATTTATCTGACTGTATATTACAATCACACCCCCAGTGTCACCCATATGAGGATGAGTTCCCCCTTGAGTCCGGTTCCTCTCAAGGTTTCTTCCTTTACCAATTTAAGGCAGTTTTTCCTTGCCACTGCTGCCTGAGTCATCTCAGACTTGCTCATAGGGGAATAAATACAGACACACTGTGAACTATATACATCTAATAATAATCTAGAATTTTTATTCTGTTAATTCTTATTTCTTTTATTATTCGTTAATTCCTTTATCATTAATTATGTTTACCTTCTGCTCTGTGTTTATGTAAAGCTGCTTTGAGACAATGTCTATTGTAAAAAGCGCTATACAAATAAACTTGAATTGAATTGAATTGAATTTATCACATCAGTTTCTTTAATCTGACTGAACGGTGATTTGTTATAAAAACAGTGATCTGATGTTTATGTTCTGTATCATAGATAATATTTACAGTAGGTCTAATCTAAACTCTTTAATAAATACATGTTCTATTATATTTGTCCTAAAAACTGATCTGAAAGCTGATATTTATTATATACCATATATAATATAATCGTATATAATTTAATCTTTTACTCTGCTGCCTGTGAATTTACGTACATTAGAGAATAAACAGGAAGTCGCTCACCTTCTGTCTCTCCTACATCCTGTTCCTCAGTGATGACATCATCATAATCTTCTGGATTGTCTAATGAACAAATAAATGAATAAGTAATGAACCACTGTGTGTGTTGGTGTTACAGTAAAATACTGAGTTACAGGGTGGTGTGATGAAGCAGTGTTTTTAAATAATCTGTAAAATATTAACAAATAATTTTCTTACAGAAAACTTCACCATGTTGATGAACACACAGATTTTTAATATAAATTCATGATAAGATCATTAATAGAAACCTGTGGTTTACATCTGCAGTACTGTCAGAGCTGCTGTTATAGAAAATTAATCAACACCTACTGACCAATCAGAACGCAGAATTCAACAGTGTACTAACATGGAATTAAGCCACAAAGCTTGAGTTTTACTGTATAACATTTTAAGGTAAATAAATTCCTTCGATTTTCATAAAAAAATCTGACCTGTGATGATGTTTGTGTTTGTTTCAGTGGTAACTGCATCGTCATAGTTCTCGGACACGTCCTCTGTCAGGACGTAGAGATAAAAGCTATTAAACCCACAACAATGTCATTAATGATCATTTGGATGCTTGTGGATGCCACACTGTCCCATTATTATTATACCTGTCAGTATAACTGACTTCTGATCAGCTGTAATGGCGTCATCATAATTCTCAGCTTCATCCTCTACACCAAAACACAGATATTTAAAGATATTTAAAGTTTACTGAAGTGACAGTTTGTACACTGTGTATTTGATGACACGATACAAAATGACATCGTACACGTGTAAAAAACGTCACTACACACAAACCGATAAACAAACGTATTGACAGTGTGTGTGTTTAATTTATACTGCTTTCTAAAACAAATCCCAAAACAGAACCACACCATCCACGTTATCAGGGATGGGTCCAGCAGTGACGGCATCATCGTAGTCCTCTGGTGGGTCGACTCTTCCTGGATCACCTAAATGAAATAAAAGCAGAGACTCTGTACAAACAGCTCCATCACATTCTGACCTCATGGTTTAATGTCAACTCAGTAAATTTATGTGATCAC
>NC_062536.1:22539612-22547112 GCF_022655615.1 Tachysurus fulvidraco
AAAATACCTGCGTTGTGGCAAAAAAAAAACATAAAAATTAGGTGATTTATTTTTATTTCATCAATTAAACAAAACTTCTATAACTTGATAAAATATTTATTTTATCTGTAACTTCAATAGAAGATTTATAAAAACAAGGGTAATGTGTCGCTCACCTGAGCAGGTGATGTATAGCTGTTCCCCGGAGCTGCAGTTGACATGTTCAGCTTGTGCACTGCTGCAGTTCCTCAGATGTTCTTCACTCCCAGAGCAGCTGAAACCTGTTACACACATGTGTTTGTGTTCAGTGGTGGATGGAGAGGAGCGGTAGTTCAGCACAGAGCCACAGCCCAGCTGTCTGCAGAGCACAGACGCCTCAGACTGACTCCACGAGTCCAGGAGAACTCTCCTCCAGTCCTGCCTGAAATAAATCTCCACCTCCCCCTGACACTCGCTCCCTCCAGACAACCGCACTCGCCCCTCATGAAGCGCCACAGAGGATCCTGAAGCAGAAGAAGGTCATTTAAATATTGTAATGAACTCTGACTTTATTCAGTAACCTGGTGTATGTGATGTTAATATCTCACCATTACAGATGACTCCAGCGTCATGTTTATGAGAGCATGCAGCTCGACTCCATGATGAGACGCCACATTGTGATAGGTGTGTCTCCTTCCCCTGACAATCAAACACATCAGCCCAGGTGTGGTTACTCCCCTCCCCAAACCAGTCCACCTTCACCACAGCCACAGCACTCCCACAATCCAGCTGTGCACACAGAACATCTGCAGCTCTCATATCCCAGCTTACAGCACAAACTGTGCCCCACACACCGAGGTACAGGAGCTCCACTCGACCAGAACAGGAGTCCGGTCCGTTCACCAGCCGAGCCTCTGTGTGACCTGAACAAACAGCCGAGAGCTCAGTGAAAGAGGAACATTAACACAGGCACCTTAAAGTTTGATTGACAGCTATGTGGTCTCTATTTAAACAGAAGTTACATCATGATACTTAACCAGAACATGTTAATCCCACATCGTTGTCATGGGAACAGGTTGAGTGTTTGAGTGAAGATGATGTTGGACAGAAGCTAATCTCAGATTCCTTTCCTCTACACTGAAGCTCCTCTGTCCACACCTGACCCTCCCCTCGGCCAAAAGCAGCTGATCCCAGAACCTTCACAGGAATCCCACAGTCCAGCTCTCGACACACAACCTCTGCATCCTGCTGGTCAAAGTCAGCATCACACACTGTGGACCAGGAACCTCTATGAAACACCTCCACTCTCCCAGAGCACCGGTGAAGACCAGCACTGAGTCTCATATTCTGACCTGTGTTTTATTTAATTGTGTAAATATTGTTTTCAACAAGACAGAACATAAAGAAATCATTACAATGTTATCAAATATAGTTTAAATAAATCTATTGTGTTTAAAATATACTTAGATAAACATCTCAATTTTAATAAAGTTTATTTATTGGCTAATTAAAATGAATCAATAATAATAATGTAACTAATAGTAATGTTTGTTCTAAACACAGAGGTTTACCTGAGCAGGTGACTCCAGCATCATCATAATGATTACAGTAACGTTCCCCCCTCCCAGATGACCCACAGTCCTTCAGTGTCGACTCTGATCCACTACAGCTCACATAAACCATCCAGATTGGTCCTGATCCTGGTCCAAAGTGACCGTATTGTGGTGCATTTACAGCCTTCCCACAGCGCAGCTCACTACACACCACTGCAGCATCTTTCATATCCCAGCCATCACCACACACTGTTCCCCACTGTCCATCTTGAAGAACCTCCACTCTCCCAGAACAGCGACTTCCACCTTTGACCAACCTCACATTGTCTTAGAGAGAGAGAGAGAGAGAGAGAGAGAGAGAGAGAGAGAGAGAGAGAGAGAGAGAGAGAGACAGGGAGAGAGAGAGAGAGAGAGTATCCACTAATACTGTGTTTGAAAATGTAAGCACTTAAAACTTTTTTTTTTAAATCTCACAAACACACACTTACACACGAAAACAAACAAACAAACACACACACAAACACATTTGCTCACTAACACACTCACACACACTCGCACAAACACTCGCAAACACACACTCATGTACACACACAAACACACACACATTCACACACACACACTCACACACACATACACATACATTCTCACACACACTCACACACACTCACACACACACACACACACACATTTGCTCACTAACACACACTCACTCACACACACACTCTCAATCAGACAGACACACACACAGACACACACATTTGCTCACTAACACTAATTCACACACACACACACACACACACACACACACACACACACACACACACACACACACACACACACACACACACACACTTAATCACACACACACACATACACACACAAACACACACTCACTTACACACACACACACACATACACACACACACACACACACTCACACACATTTGCTCACTAACACACACACACACACTCTCTGTCTCTCTCTCTCTCTCTCTCTCTCTCTCTCTCCCTCTCTCTCTCACAAACACACACACACACACACACACACACACACACACACACACACACACACACACACACACACACACACTAAATCATGTCTAAACTCTAAACATTAATCTCTCTCTGATTTTATAAGTGAGGCCTCAGAACAAACCCTGAGGATGATGTGTGTACTCTCATGTACAGCTTTTTATATTCTATAAAGATAAAACACTTTCACTGTTTATAAAGTTACAATCACTCCAGGAAACTTTCTTCATGTCATGATTAAAACTGGTCCCTACTGTTAAAGTGAGAAGTGTGTGATGTTTTCGTGTGAATAATCAGTGTGAACTTACCAGCTGCTGTGAGTGTGAGTGTGGATGAGAGAAGAATTAAAGTCAGACAGATTTCCATCTCCCTCCTCGCTGTACACCATGTGTTCACCTCCACTCGCCCAGAGAGACTGAGAGAAGTGTATCCCCTCATTCAGCCCCCTACAGAGAGACAGACAGAGAGACAGACAGAGGGAGAGAGACGGCCGCCAATCACACTCACTGTTACCTTATTAGAAAGACGAGAGGAAATCATCACACAGCCTCAATAACAAATCAGATGAGGCATCTTTCACTTTCTCCATATATATCAAAATAACGTCAGAGCTGATGAACAGAGCTCCGCCTCCTGTCTCTGTGGTGTGTGACTGATGAACAGAGCTCCACCTCCTGTCTCTGTGGTGTGTGACTGATGAACAGAGCTCCACCTCCTGTCTCTGAGGTGTGTGACTGATGAACAGAGCTCCACCTCCTGTCTCTGTGGTGTGTGACTGATGAACAGAGCTCCACCTCCTGTCTCTGTGGTGTGTGACTGATGAACAGAGCTCCACCTCCTGTCTCTGAGGTGTGTGACTGATGAACAGAGCTCCACCTCCTGTCTCTGAGGTGTGTGACTGATGAACAGAGCTTCGCCTCCTGTCTCTGTGGTGTGTGACTGATGAACAGAGCTCCGCCTCCTGTCTCTGAGGTGTGTGACTGATGAACAGAGCTCCACCTCCTGTCTCTGTGGTGTGTGACTGATGAACAGAGCTCCGCCTCCTGTCTCTGTGGTGTGTGACTGATGAACAGAGCTCCACCTCCTGTCTCTGATGAGAGTCGACCACATCACACACTGATGTCAGAGAGAGGAAACACTCGGCTGTCGTACAGCATTAATTCCTGACAGCTGCACAGAGCAGATACACACACTGATAAACACACTGTAACTACATCAGTTACACATCCCTTCTACACACACACACACAAACACACAAACACACACACACACACACACACACACACACACACACACACACACACACACACACACACACCTCAAATGTTGATTTTTCACCTGCTCCCTGTTCAGGTCACCACAGTGGATCAAGTCCACATATTTGATCTGTCACAAGCTTTATGCTGGATGTCCTTCCTGACAAAAACCTCCCATTTCATCTGGGCTCAGGACCAGCACTGAGAGTTAAAACACACACACACACACACACACACACACACACACACACACACACACACACACACACACACACACACACACAATTTCCAGAGATTTCTGTTTAGTGAAATGTGTTTGTTCTCTTAACTGTTAAATTCCCAGTAAAAAGTCTAAAAAATTCTAAATAAAATGTGGAGCATCAGTGCAGTAGAAGCTTGTGTGATATTAATTTTTCCCTGCATGTGATTTACCATTTTAATGCACATTCATGTGAAAAGGAGTCAGAATTCAGCACAGCACCAGTGCTGCAGTGCAACAAAAACTTTCCCTTTCTAATCAGCATCACCGTTAACATCATTTATTAAATTAGACTCGTTATCGTCCAAGTTCATCTTTTCTGCTCTAAAACTTTGTCCTGGTTTTCTTTGGGCCGAATAACTGAAAGTGAAGTTGGGACTATTTTCAGTGACGAACCCGATAAAGAGACTTAACTCACGTTAACTATAATCTAATCTTAGCCAAGTTAAACACGGAGAGATTAGATCCGATATAAGAGCCATGTGACACGGTGTAGAGACGACTAAACGGTTCTATGGCACAAGTCTATTGCGGTACAACAACTTAGCCTGGCCTGTATCCTAGCGCATCAGCCTCACTCTTGTTTCCTCTCCCTACACCACCTTCACCGCCTGCCTGCCGGTGTGCTGATCCACAGAGCTGTCGGTGCTCTGATTAGCTCTGCAGGATTCATATCAGTGTTGGGAAGTGACTTTCTCACACTTTGTTCATTTTTATAGCTTCCTGATTGTTCATATGGTCACAGACACTTTATACTTCTGCTTCTTCTGGTTTACAAATCAAATCAAATCAAATTTTATTTGTCACATACACATACATACATGGTACGACATGCAGTGAAATGCTTTATGCAACTGTCCGGTATAAGAATAAAAAGTATTTTAAAAAAAATAATAATAGAATAATAATAAAAAGTATAAACTATATAAGAAAACTATATAAAAATATAAAATATAGACAGAGAAATAATGTATATACATATGCATAAATATACATATACATAAATGTGTATGGTTTTTAAAGATTGTCCTTAAAGTGGACTTTAAACTTCATAGCTTCATACTGCCACCTACTGTGATGGAGTGTAAAGAGAATTAATTCTACATTTCTCCTCATCTCTATATCCTATATTTTAATCCACTGATCTTAATAAATCTCATTATTCCATTCATTTGTTTTTAGCTTGTCGCTCTGTAAACACCTTAATGTTTACAATTTAGTTTTACAATTTACAGGAACCGTAACTACCCAAAACCATCGGGGAACTCGAGTTTCTTCCTCTTATCATCTCAGGCAGTTTTTCCTCACCACCGTCACCTCAGGCTTGATCATTAGGGATAGATGTGTAGTGATAAATAAACTTTCACTATAAGCTGATAAGCTGCAAAGCCAGTACTTCCTGTAGGTGTTTTTACCCAGCATGCAAAATCTGTAGTGGTGGAATGGGCAAATAAAACCTTTAAGGTCTGATGGGCAGGAAGGCAGTGAAGGCCAGAGACCCATAGAATGATCCGGAGTGATGCTTGTCATGGCACTGGACTCTAACTTCAGAAGCAGAGAGGATGGTGTTGCTTCAGCACAACTTCTTGCACAGGTAATTAGTATTAAACATGAGATCAAATCTGATTGGTTCATTCTGAACTTTTTTATTCTCTAAATCCTTTCTCTTTTACAGTTAAATTTTATTTGCAATTGCATGGAAATCTTTCTGAAATAATTTTTTTTCTTTTTTTAATTAATTAATTAATTTGTCTATACAAGATTGTGGGGTTCTTTTGATATTTTGTGTTTGTTAAACATATATATCAATAAAACCTTTAATATTCTCAATATTGCAATATTGTAATTTGTAAAATCTGTTGTTTTATCATTTTTATTAGTAGTATTATTGTTGTTAATAATAATAATAATAATAATAATAATAATAATAATAATAATAATAATAATAATAATAATAATAATAATAAAACGTTTAATTGGATGTGTTTTATTGCCATCTTGTGGATTCACCCATTTTTTCAGATATTAAATACAAAACCAAATCCAATTTTCAAATAAATAAATAAATCCAAACTGTACTGTCAGAACACAGACAGACTCATTACACTGTCAATATCAACCATCTAATCTGTGCTCAAAATCAAACGATGCTTTCAGATCAGACACACAGACAGAAATATATAAACATTACAGAACATTCATGAGACATTACATCAAAAAATGGAAAACAGTATAAACCTTTAAACAATGGACATTGTCTCCAAGCAGCTTTACAAATATATAAAAATATAGAATTAAAATTACAAAGTTTAAAATATAATTAATATTTATCCCTGCTGAGCAAGCCGTAGGTGACGGTGGTGAGACAAAACTCCCTAATATGATATAAGGAAGAAACCTTGAGAGGAACCAGACTCACATGTTAACCTCAACAGACACTTTACAGTAAATAATGTCAATGTAAATGGTCATTTCTACAAAAAGAAAAGTTCGTAGGTCGCTCAAAATAAATTCCAACCGAATTTCTTGTTGTCTTGGAGAACTTGCATCATAAAGTTACACTGCTTGTTTGGTCAGTTCTGGTCTTGCAAATCCTGCAATGCTAGGCTGTTGGTCTGTCTTTGGTACTCTCTTATTCTGGGGGGAAAAAGGAGAAAATTTTAACAATACTTGCTAAATCAAAAACAGAATGTACATGCAAAAAAATGCTTTTCATTTTAAAGTTAAAAGGACTATATTTACAGTCCCTGCATTTCTGTGGTGATGTGTTAATTTCCTTACTAAAATGTAAAAAACAAATCTCAATCAGCAGGGTTTATATTATTTCCCACATTAAGAATTACATTTAATATTTTGTAAAATTAAAGACTGGAATCATCAAATGCTAATATTTAGGGGTGGGCGATACTAAAATCTTATTTCACGATAATTGTTTTCTCAAGTAGGTCCAAGTAGTATTCAAGTAAGAATAAATACTACTGGAATTAAATAAAGGAATTAAATGTAAAATAAAACAGACTTCACTGTATGACAAGCACATTGATTCTCATTACATTTAATAAAGTTAGTTATCAGTAGAGTGAGTGAGTGATTTTGTTAACATTACGGCAACAGATTTATTTGACTGATATGACTATTTTTCCCAACTGTTTGTTTACATTCACTTAAGACATCTTACCAATGTACATAACTGACTGTTTACATGAATACTCGGCCAAACTTACATTTTGACATGATGTGTGTGAATTTATTTGACCATGCAAGTGTAAAACCATTAGGTAATTCATCACTGATGATGCACATTGAGGCGGCCTTATTTCTGTCTGCATGATTTATGTTGAAGTACGTGCGGGCCCAATATATAACAATGTTAGATTTAAATTGGTATAAAAGTTATAATAAGAAACTTACCTTTCTTTATTTTTTCTCTGAAGAAATTTGA
>NC_062536.1:22552112-22557112 GCF_022655615.1 Tachysurus fulvidraco
TTCTTATTTAAAGTTGATTTTACACATAAATCAGTTCTTCATATAGAAAACTGTAACACAATCTCACTTTATTGAAAGCATTTGTAACACGAATGAATCAGAAATTAATCAAAATTTAATATGAATATAGTACTTGAAAATTATAACCAAAAGGTGAAAAAAGAGGGAAAAAACTCCAGGGCTGCAATGATAATAAAAAAGAATAAATAAAATACATTCTACACATTACTGTAACATGTGTAGTTGTTCATTACAGTAAATTACAGTTCTAGTTCTAGCTCTCTCTCTTGCATTTGGCCACAAGTTCTCAACAACATCACCTTCCACCTCCACGCAGATAAAAACTCCTCTATGGGGTTTAAGAAAGGGGAGTATGGAGGCAGGTATAATACTGACATCCTGGGATGTGACACAAAGCACTCTGTGACTGCAGCAGAGTGGTGGAATGCCACATTATCCCAGACAACAATGAAGGAAGGGGAGTTTGATGCCCTTTGGCTTCTCTCCTCTGCTGGCACAAGTCGAATATGTAGGTCATTTAGAAATGAGCCTCTCTGTATTGTAGGGGCTAATGAGTGGTTTGTGTAACAGCAAACCTTCATTGGACATTGCTGCACACATCGTGATGTTAGCTCCCCTTTGGCCTGGGACCTCCACAGTCGCTCTCTGTCCCAGTACATTTCTTCCCCTGTGTCGTGTTTTTGCCAGGTTGAATGCAGCTTCATCCACAAAGATAAAGGTATGTGGAGTTCGTCTGGCTTCCATCTCCATCACCCTCTAAATTGCAGAGAGGTTCACAGTAATTGACATTATGCATCAATGTGTATGTACCTGGGGGGGGGGGGGCACATTGGCTTAGTGGTTAGCACATTCACCTCTTACCTCCAGGGTCAGGGGTTCGATTCCTGCCTTGTGTGTGTGTGTGGAGTTTGCATGTTCTCCCTGTGCCTCAGGGGTTTCCTCCGGGTACTTTGGTTTCCTCCACCGGTCCAAAGACATGCATGGTAGGTTGATTGCCATCTCTGGAATGTGTTTGCCCTGTGATGGGTTGGCACTCCGTCCCGGGTGTATCCTGCCTCGATGCCCGATGACACCTGAGATAGGCACAGGCTTCCCATGACCCGAGAAGTTCGGATAAGCGGTAGAGAATGAATGAATGAATGAATGAATGAATGAATTGTAAGTGATATTACATGATGTTTGCTATATTCTAGAATTTGGAGAATTTTCCAATTAAATGTTTAAATTAATAAACACACATTTACTCCAGGCTTCAGGATTAGAAAGATTAATCTTTTTAAATGATTATTTTACTAATTTTTTATTAAGAGCATTACAATTTTGTATCCACAAGATGGCAGTAAAGAATATTCAAACTGAGATTTCTGTTTAGTGAAATATTTTCTCTCACTTGACCTGCTGGGGGCGCTGTTAGGATGCTGCTGTATAATAATAATAATAATTATTATTATTATTATTATTATTATTGTTGTTGTTGTTGTTGTTGTTGTTATTAACAATAACAACAACAACAACAATAATAATAATAAAACTTATATTATAATTGCAAATTTATATTAAGTTATAGATATGATTAATTATAATTTTTTTCTGAATTCAAACACAACTCCTGAATATTTTTTAATGTCTGCTTGATCCCATGTTTAAAATTTTATGAAAGCTGATATGGTCACAAAATTTTGCACATTATTGTTAAATATTGATAACATAAATGAGAAAATAATAATAGTTTCCAAGAGTGCAAATCAGCTATATGTACTTTATATTAGAATTACATATGTGTGTTTTTTACAGGGATTTCATTTATGTAATATTATGGAGGGTGAGTCCACATAAACCATGACAGTAACTGGCTGGGTGTCCAGCTAAACACTTTATACCTGTGTGTATTTCGAGAGAGTTAGGAGAGAGAGAGCAGCTGTGTATGTGTGTGTGTGTGTGTGTGTGTGTGTGTGTGTGTGTGTGTGTGTGTGTGTGTGTGTGTGTGTGAGTGTGTGTGTGTGTGTGTGTGTGTTGGCATTTTTTATGATTATATATATATTATGAGGAGATGTATAGAACATCAACAGGAAAAAAAACACAGAATATTGATTTAGATATTAAAATATAAAACAACAACCTGAACATATTGAATGAAAAATGTTTATCTATTTAAGACAGTTCCATATTTCTGACTCGTAACAAGTTTTAACATATTGTAATAAACAAGGTTTCTTCTGGCAAGTGGAATGTAATTAACACATTTCTAAAAACACTGAATAACAGATTCACAAGTTTCAGATCAACATGAACGATAAGATCAGTTGTTTCATCAAAAGATTATAATGAACATTAAAGTGATTTTGATGGAATAAACTGGTGATAAATGAGGTGTGGTGTGTCAGTGATATTTAAGCTCACTATGACTTATAGCACTAAATGTGTTGTAAAAGGAAAGCTGGAAACATTTGTTAAGTAATAATGGAGGTGATTTAACTCTCCCTAATTTATCTACTAATAACAAGGTGAGAAAATGAACGTGGTTCAGAATGAATGAAATTATTAGAAGTATAATAAAGTCATTTTTTGTGTTTATAAAAGTTGAAATGTAATTTCCTGAGAAAAGGCCTTTGGAGACGTGTCTCAGTCACATGGTCCCTGTCCTTCTGAGATTTCTCCTCCACGTCATCATATTCTGTAAAATAAACACATTTACTTCTTTAATACATCCTTTATATTGTATTAATACAGTCATTGTTTTGTAACAACTTATAATACATAAACGATGCACTATGTAGGATTTCTCTGATTATTTAAACCATAAATGAAGAGAATAGAGGACATTTATCACATCAGATTCTTTAATCTGACTGAACGGTGATTTGTTATAAAAACAGTGATCTGATGTTTATGTTATGTATCATAGATAATATTTACAGTAGGTCTAATCTAAACTCTTTAATAAATACATGTTCTATTATATTTGTCCTAAAAACTGATCTGAAAGCTGATATTTATTATATACCATTTATAATATAATCATATATAATTTAATCTTTTACTCTGCTGCCTGTGAACTTATGTACATTAGAGAATAAACAGGAAGTCGCTCACCTTCTGTCTCCCCTACATCCTGTTCCTCAGTGATGACATCATCATAATCTTCTGGATTGTCTAATGAACAAATTAATGAATAAATAATGAACCACTGTGTGTGTTGGTGTTACAGTAAAATACTGAGTTACAGGGTGGTGTGATGAAGCAGTGTTTTTAAATAATCTGTAAAACAATAAAAAATTATTTCTTACAGAAAACTTCACCGTGTTGATGAACACAGATTTGTAATATAAATTCATGATAAGATCAATAATAGAAACCTGTGGTTTACATCTGCAGTACTGTCAGAGCTGCTGTTATAGAAAATTAATCAACACCTACTGACCAATCAGAACGCAGAATTCAACAGTGTACTAAAATGGAATTAAGCCACAAAGCTTGAGTTTTACTGTATAAAATTTTAAGGTGAATAAATTCCTTCCGTTTTCATAAAAAAACTGACCTGTGATGATGTTTGTGTTTGTTTCAGTGGTAACTGCATCGTCATAGTTCTCGGACACGTCCTCTGTCAGGACGTAGAGATAAAAGCTATTAAATCCACATCGATGTCATTAATGATCATTTGGATGCTTGTGGATGCCACACTGTCCCATTATTATCATACCTGTCAGTATAACTGACTTCTGATCAGCTGTAATGGCGTCATCATAATTCTCAGCTTCATCCTCTACGCCAAAACACAGATATTTAAAGATATTTAAAGTTTACTGAAGTGACAGTTTGTACACTGTGTATTTGATGACACGATACAAAATGACATCGTACATGTGTAAAAAACGTCACTACACACAAACCGATAAACAAACGTATTGACAGTGTGTGTGTTTAATTTATACTGCTTTCTAAAACAAATCCCAAAACAGAACCACACCATCCACGTTATCAGGGATGGGTCCAGCAGTGACGGCATCATCGTAGTCCTCTGGTGGGTCGACTCTTCCTGGATCACCTAAATGAAATAAAAGCAGAGACTCTGTACAAACAGCTCCATCACATTCTGACCTCATGGTTTAATGTCAACTCAGTAAATTTATGTGATCACTTAACAACTGCACCCACTTATGATGTCACTGGTGTCCATGACATCATCATAATACTCAGCCTTTTCTTTGATCCCAGACTTTACTGTAAAAAGAACAATGTGTTAGTTTTGGGTTTTTAAACACATTTATACTCAATAAAATCCTCATCCAAAGAAGCTTTGATAAATTTGATCCGATGGATTTCAGGAGATTAAAGTAAGATAAGGTTGATGGTGAGATCTCATGTGTCAGCATTAAAACACTGGAGTTACTGTAATTCTTCTACACACTACATCATAATCACGTCTCAGAAAGGACAAATGTAGTCATTTCTGATTTCTAATTTTAATTCTAATATCTTTCAGTTAATGGAGTTAGACAAACTCACACTCTGGTCTTTTTTACCTGAGAGAAGCTCATCATCCACATGCTCATACCCAGAATGCTGTTCTTCAGAGAGGAGACTTCCTGTTAGAGAAGAGCAGGAGAGTAGGAGACGTGTTCAGAAGAGCAGACACACACACACACACACACACACACACACACACACACACAAACACACACATACCTAGACACACGCACACACACTCACACTTATACTCACAGACACACAAACTCGTACACACAGAAACACCTCACACACACACACACACACACACACACACACACACACACACACTCATACATACATTCACACACACACACACTTATACTCACACACACACACAGACACATTAATACACACAAACACGACACACACACAAACTCATACGTACACAGAGGGAGAGAGGGAAAATGCACCTGTCCAGGAAAGCAGACACACACACACTCTCTCTCTCTCTCTCTCTCTCTCTCTCTCTC